>NC_074675.1:5657683-5742683 GCF_029448725.1 Salvelinus fontinalis
AGAGGAGACAGTGTGGACCAGTCAGACCAGGGGGGACAGTGTTACAGTATGAAAGAAGATCCTCCTCTTGCTATGACCAGTGTTTTATTTTTGCGGTGACATTTTTGGTGGCTTGAATTACACATCAACAGACTCTGAAAATGGACTCCGCTGCCATTTAACTGTGTAGGCTACAGACTGGAAGCAAAGAGAGTGATCTCTGAATAATGCATGATGGTGTTCTGACTAGGAAAGGGGTTTTCAACCTCTACTTTACCCACCCACCCAGAAACACTCAGAAATGGTCTGATTTTGCTGGAACAATGTGGAGAGCACATCAACACACAACTAATGTAAAACTGAAGGGCCTCATGATTACATGTCAAGTAGTTGTTGAGAAGGATACTTCATTATGACATCAGCTGTGAGGGAAATGAAGAGACTATAAGGAGCCACTTTGAGTACACAGAGAGAGAGATGTCGAAAACAAATCCAATTTTGATAAACTCTCATATCTACTGGGTGAAATACCACAGTGTGCCATCACAGCAGCTGATATTTGTGACTCGTTGCAACAAGAAAAGGGCAACCAGTGAAGAACAAACACCATTGTAAACAAAACCTATATTTATGTTGATTTATTTTTATCTTTTGTAAATATTTGCACATCAGAACCGCGTTTCCTCACCATGAAATGGTAGAAGCATTTTCCTTTAACGAGTCCGACGAGTCCCCCGTGAAGGAAATACTGCTTTCCCGGGAAGAGGCCCAAATCCCCGTCATTTGCTTGAAGAGAAAAAGGTGGAGGAGGTCGGGCTGCCTTCTGGGAATTCGTAGGCGAGCGAGTAAACCCCCACTGCCATCCGTTCTATTGGCAAACATACAATCATTGGAAGATAAAAATCTTTAACCTACGAGCAAGATTAAACTACCAACGAGACATTAAAAACTGTAATATCTTATGTTTCACCGAGTCGTGGCTGATCGACGACATGAACAAAATACAGCTGGTAGGTTTTACACTGTATCGGCAGGATAGAACAGCAGCCTCTGGTAAGACAAGGGGTGGCAGGTTTTACACTGTATCGGCAGGATAGAACAGCAGCCTCTGGTAAGACAAGGGGTGGTGGTTATACACTGTATCGGCAGGATAGAACAGCAGCCTCTGGTAAGACAAGGGGTGGCAGGTTTTACACTGTATCAGCAGGATAGAACAGCAGCCTCTGGTAAGACAAGGGGTGGCAGGTTTTACACTGTATCAGCAGGATAGAACAGCAGCCTCTGGTAAGACAAGGGGTGGCAGGTTTTACACTGTATCGGCAGGATAGAACAGCAGCCTCTGGTAAGACAAGGGGTGGTGGTCTATGTATATTTGTAAACAACAGCTGGTGCAAGATATCTAAGGACGTCTTGAGGTTTTGCTCGCCTGAGGAAGAGTATCTCATGGTAAGCTGTAGACCACACTATCTACCGAGAGAGGTTTCATCTGTATTTTTCGTAGCTGTCTACATACCACCACAGACCGATGCTGGCACTAAGACCACACTAAATGAGCTGTATTCCGCCATAAGCAAACAGGAAAACGCTCACCCAGAGGCGGCGCTCCTAGTGTCCGGGGACTTTAATGCAGGGAAACAAATCAATTTTACCTCATTTCTAGCAGCATGTTAAATGTGCAAACCTCTAGACCACCTTTACTCCACACACAGAGACGCATACAAAGCTCTCCCTCGCCCTCCATTTGGCAAATCTGAACATAATTCTATCCTCCTGATTCCTGCTTACAAGCAATAATTAAAGCAGTAAATCACCAGTGACTCGATCAATAAAAAAGTGGTCAGATGAAGCAGATGCTACAGGACTGTTTTGCTCTCACAGACTGGAACATGTTCCGGAATTCTTCCGATGACATTGAGGAATACACCACATCAGTCACTGGCTTCATCAAGAAGTGCATTGATGATATCATCCCCACAGTGACTGTGCGTACATACCCCAACCAGAAGCCATGGATTACAGGCAACATCCGCATTGAGCTAAAGGGTAGAGCTTCCGCTTTCAAGGAGCTGGACTCTAACCCAGAAGATTATATGAAATCCCGCTATGCCCTTCGACGAACAATCAAACAGGCAAAGTGTCAATACAGGGCTAAGATTGAGTCGTACTACACCTTCTCCGACGCTCGTTTTATGTGGCAGGGCTTGCAAACTATTACAGACTACAAAGGGAAGCACAGCCGAGAGCTGCCCAGTGACACGAGCCTACCAGACGAGCTTGCTTCGAGGCAAGTAACTCTGAAACATGCATGAGAGCATCAGCTGTCCCGGACGACTGTGTGATCAATCTCTCCGCAGCCGATGTGAGTAAGACCTTTAAACAGGACAACATTCATAAGGCCGCAGGGCCAGACGGATTACCAGGACGTGTATTCCAAGCATGCGCTGACCAACTGGCAAGTGTCTTCACTGATATTTTCAACCTCTCCCTGTCCGAGTCTGTAATACCAACATGTTTTAAGCAGACCACCACAGTGCCTGTGCCGAAGAACACTAAGGTAACCTGCCTTAATGACTACCGACCCGTAGCACTCACGTCTGTATCCATGAAGTGCTTTGAAAGGCTGGTCATGGCTCACATCAACACCATTATACCAGAAACCCTAGACCCACTCCAATTTGCATACCGCACCAATAGATCTACAGATGATGCAATCTCTATTGCACTCCACACTGCCCTTTCCAACCTGGACAAAAGGAACACCTATGTGAGAATACTATTCATTGACTACAGCTCAGCGTTCAACACCATAGTACCCTCAAAGCTCATCACTAAGCTAAGGATCCTAGGACTAAACACCTCCCTCTGCAACTGGATCCTGGACTTCCTGACGGGCCACCCCCAGGTGGTAAGGGTAGTTATCAACACATCCGCCACGCTGATCCGCAACACGGGGGCTCCTCAGGGGTGCGTGCTCAGATGCTCAAAAAGTTCTACAGCTGCACCATCGAGAGCATCCTGACTGGTTGCATCACTGCATGGTATGGAAACTGCTCGGCCTCCGACCACAAGGCACTACAGAGCCCTCGCGCCTTTTTACACTGCTGCTAGTCTCTGTTATTATCTATGCATAGACACCTTAATAACTCTACCTACATGTACATATTACCCTCAATTACCTTGACTTACCGATGCCCCCATAAATTGACTCTGTACCGGTACCCCCTGTATATAGCCTCCACATTGACTCTGTACCGGTACCCCCTGTACATAACCTCCACATTGACTCTGTACCGGTACCCCCTGTATAAAACCTCCACATTGACTCTGTACCGGTACCCCCTGTATAAAACCTCCACATTGACTCTGTACCGGTAACCCCTGTATATAACCTCCACATTGACTCTGTACCGGTACCCCCTGTAGATAACCTCCACATTGACTCTGTACCGGTACCCCCTGTATATAACCTCCACATTGACTCTGTACCGGTACCCCCTGTAGATAACCTCCACATTGACTCTGTACCGGTACCCCCTGTATATAACCTCCACATTGACTCTGTACCGGTACCCCCTGTAGATAACCTCCACATTGACTCTGTACCGGTACCCCCTGTATATAACCTCCACATTGACTCTGTACCGGTACCCCCTGTACATAGCCTCCACATTGACTCTGTACTGGTATCCCCTGTATATAGCCTCCACATTGACTCTGTACCGGTACACCCTGTATATAGTCTCCACATTGACTCTGTACCGGTACCCCCTGTACATAGCCTCCACATTGACTCTGTACCGGTACCCCCTGTATATAGCCTCCACATTGACTCTGTACCGGTACCCCCTGTAGATAACCTCCACATTGACTCTCTACCGGTACCCCCTGTATATAGTCTCCACATTGACTCTGTACCGTAACACCCTGTATATAGCCTCCACATTGACTCTGTACCGTAATACCCCCTGTATATAACCTCCACATTGACTCTGTACCGGTACCCCCTGTAGATAACCTCCACATTGACTCTGTACCGGTACCCCCTGTATAAAACCTCCACATTGACTCTGTACCGTAATACCCCCTGTATATAGCCTCCACATTGACTCTGTACCGGTAATCCCCTGTATATAACCTCCACATTGACTCTGTACCGGTACCCCCTGTATATAACCTCCACATTGACTCTGTACCGGTACCCCCTGTATATAGCCTCCGCATTGACTCTGTACCGGTACCCCCTGTATATAGCCTCCACATTGACTCTGTACCGGTACCCCCTGTATATAGCCTCCACATTGACTCTGTACCGGTACCCCCTGTATATAGCCTCCACATTGACTCTGTACAGGTACCCCCTGTATATAGCCTCCACATTGACTCTGTACCGGTACCCCCTGTATATAACCTCCACATTGACTCTGTACCGGTACCCCCTGTATATAGCCTCCACATTGACTCTGTACCGGTACCCCCTGTATATAGCCTCCACATTGACTCTGTACCGGTACCCCCTGTATATAGCCTCCACATTGACTCTGTACCGGTACCCCCTGTATATAGCCTCCACATTGACTCTGTACCGGTACCCCCTGTATATAGCCTCCACATTGACTCTGTACCGGTACCCCCTGTATATAGCCTCCACATTGACTCTGTACCGGTACCCCCTGTATATAGCCTCCACATTGACTCTGTACCGGTACCCCTTGTATATAACCTCCACATTGACTCTGTACCGGTACCCCCTGTATATAGCCTCCACATTGACTCTGTACCGGTACCCCCTGTAGATAACCTCCACATTGACTCTCTACCGGTACCCCTGTATATAACCTCAAAAATTGACTCTCTACCGGTACCCCCTGTAGATAACCTCCACATTGACTCTGTACCGTAATACCCCCTGTATATAACCTCCACATTGACTCTGTACCGTAATACCCCCTGTATATAACCTCCACATTGACTCTGTACCGTAATACCCTGTATATAACCTCCACATTGACTCTGTACCGTAATACCCTGTATATAACCTCCACATTGACTCTGTACCGTAATACCCTGTATATAACCTCCACATTGACTCTGTACCGTAATACCCCCTGTATATAACCTCCACATTGACTCTGTACCGTAATACCCTGTATATAACCTCCACATTGACTCTGTACCGTAATACCCCCTGTATAAAACCTCACTATTGTTATTTTACTGATGCTCTTGAAACGTGTATTTGTTATTATTATTTGTTTGTTTTTAACTGCATTGTTGGTTAAGGGTAAGTAAACATTTCACTGTAAGATGTTGTATTCGGCGCGTGTGACAAATAACATTTGATTTGATTTGAAATGTCAATGACGATTGTCATTACGAGTACAGTGGATCTGAAATAGGCCATGAGGTGAGATGTAACTAACCAGGTAACAGTGAGATGTAACTAACCAGGTTAACACCACAGCAGGTAACAGGGAGATGTAACTAACCAGGTTAATACCACAGTAGGTAACAGTCAGATGTAACTAACCAGATAACAGTGAGATGTAACTAACCAGGTTAACACCACAGTAGGTAACAGGGAGATGTAACTAACCAGGTTAACACCACAGTAGGTAACAGTGAGATGTAACTAACCAGGTTAACACCACAGCAGGTAACAGTGAGATGTAACTAACCAGGTTAATACCACAGCAGGTAACAGTGAGATGTAACTAACCAGGTTAATACCACAGCAGGTAACAGTGAGATGTAACTAACCAGGTTAATACCACAGCGGGTAACAGTGAGATGTAACTAACCAGGTTAATACCACAGCAGGTAACAGTGAGATGTAACTAACCAGGTTAATACCACAGCAGGTAACAGTGAGATGTAACTAACCAGGTAACAGTGAGATGTAACTAACCAGGTAACAGTGAGATGTAACTAACCAGGTTAATACCACAGCAGGTAACAGTGAGATGTAACTAACCAGGTTAACACCACAGCAGGTAACAGTGAGATGGAACTAACCAGGTTAATACCATAGCAGGTAACAGTGAGATGTAACTAACCAGGTTAATACCACAGCAGGTAACAGTGAGATGTAACTAACCAGGTTAATACCACAGCAGGTAACAGTGAGATGTAACTAACCAGGTTAACACCACAGCAGGTAACAGTGAGATGTAACTAACCAGGTTAATACCACAGCAGGTAACAGTGAGATGGAACTAACCGGGTTAACACCACAGCAGGTAACAGTGAGATGTAACTAACCAGGTTAACACCACAGCAGGTAACAGTGAGATGTAACTAACCAGGTTAACACCACAGCGGGTAACAGTGAGATGTAACTAACCAGGTTAACACCACAGCAGGTAACAGTGAGATATAACTAACCAGGTTAACACCACAGCGGGTAACAGTGAGATGTAACTAACCAGGTTAACACCACAGCAGGTAACAGTGAGATGTAACTAACCAGGTTAACACCACAGCAGGTAACAGTGAGGTTTAACTAACCAGCAGGTAACAGTGAGATGCAACTAACCAGGTTAACACCACAGCAGGTAACAGTGAGATGTAACTAACCAGGTTAACACCACAGCAGGTAACAGTGAGATGTAACTAACCAGGTTAACACCACAGCAGGTAACAGTGAGATGTAACTACCCAGGTTAACACCACAGCAGGTAACAGGGAGATATAACTAACCAGGTAACAGTGAGATGTAACTAACCAGGTAACAGTGAGATGTTACTAACCAGGAAACAGTGAGATGTTACTAACCAGGTAACAGTGAGATGTAACTAACCAGGTAACAGTGAGATGTTACTAACCAGGTAACAGTGAGATGTAACTAAACAGGTTAACACCACAGCAGGTAACAGTGAGATGGGACTAACCAGGTAACAGTGAGATGTAACTAACCAGGTTAATACCACAGCAGGTAACAGTGAGATGTAACTAACCAGCAGGTAACAGTGAGATGTAACTAACCAGGTAACAGTGAGATGTAACTAACCAGGTAACAGTGAGATGTAACTAACCAGGTAACAGTGAGATGTAACTAACCAGGTTAATACCACACCAGGTAACAGTGAGATGTAACTAACCAGGTTAACACCACAACAGGTAACAGTGAGATGGAACTAACCAGGTTAATACCACAGCAGGTAACAGTGAGATGTAACTAACCAGGTTAATACCACAGCAGGTAACAGTGAGATGTAACTAACCAGGTAACAGTGAGATATAACTAACCAGGTAACAGTGAGATGGAACTAACCAGGTAACAGTGAGATATAACTAACCAGGTTAATACCACAGCAGGTAACAGTGAGATGGAACTAACCAGCAGGTAACAGTGAGATGTAACTAACCAGGTTAACACCACAGCAGGTAACAGTGAGATGGAACTAACCAGGTTAATACCACAGCAGGTAACAGTGAGATGTAACTAACCAGGTTAATACCACAGCAGGTAACAGTGAGATGTAACTAACCAGGTTAACACCACAGCAGGTAACAGTGAGATGTAACTAACCAGGTTAACACCACAGCAGGTAACAGTGAGATGTAACTAACCAGGTTAATACCACAGCAGGTAACAGTGAGATGTAACTAACCAGGTAACAGTGAGATATAACTAACCAGTGAGATGTAACTAACCAGGTTAACACCACAGCAGGTAACAGTGAGATGTAACTAACCAGGTTAACACCACAGCAGGTAACAGTGAGATGTAACTAACCAGGTTAATACCACAGCAGGTAACAGTGAGATGGAACTAACCAGGTTAACACCACAGCAGGTAACAGTGAGATGTAACTAACCAGGTTAATACCACAGCAGGTAACAGTGAGATGGAACTAACCAGGTTAACACCACAGCAGGTAACAGTGAGATGTAACTAACCAGCAGGTAACAGTGAGATGTAACTAACCAGGTTAACACCACAGCAGGTAACAGTGAGATGTAACTAACCAGGTTAATACCACAGGTGTTAACAGTGAGATGTACTAACCAGGTTAATACCACAGGTGTTAACAGTGAGATGTAACTAACCAGGTTAATACCACAGCAGGTAACAGTGAGATGTAACTAACCAGGTTAACACCACAGCAGGTAACAGTGAGATGTAACTAACCAGGTTAATACCACAGCAGGTAACAGTGAGATGTAACTAACCAGGTTAACACCACAGCAGGTAACAGTGAGATGTAACTAACCAGGTTAACACCACAGCAGGTAACAGTGAGATGTAACTAACCAGGTAACAGTGAGATGTAACTAACCAGGTTAAAACCACAGCAGGTAACAGTGAGATGTAACTAACCAGGTTAACACCACAGCAGGTAACAGTGAGATGGAACTAACCAGGTTAACACCACAGCAGGTAACAGTGAGATGTAACTAACCAGGTTAACACCACAGCAGGTAACAGTGAGATGTAACTAACCAGGTTAACACCACAGCAGGTAACAGGGAGATATAACTAACCAGGTTAACACCACAGCAGGTAACAGGGAGATATAACTAACCAGGTTAACACCACAGCAGGTAACAGGGAGATGTAACTAACCAGGTAACAGTGAGATGTAACTAACCAGGTTAACACCACAGCAGGTAACAGGGAGATATAACTAACCAGGTAACAGTGAGATGTAACTAACCAGGTAACAGTGAGATGTTACTAACCAGGTAACAGTGAGATGTAACTAACCAGGTAACAGTGAGATGTTACTAACCAGGTAACAGTGAGATGTAACTAACCAGGTAACAGTGAGATGTAACTAACCAGGTTAATACCACAGCAGGTAACAGTGAGATGTAACTAACCAGCAGGTAACAGTGAGATGTAACTAACCAGGTTAACACCACAGCAGGTAACAGTGAGATGTAACTAACCAGGTTAATACCACAGCAGGTAACAGTGAGATGTAACTAACCAGGTAACAGTGAGATATAACTAACCAGGTTAATACCACAGCAGGTAACAGTGAGATGTAACTAACCAGGTTAACACCACAGCAGGTAACAGTGAGATGTAACTAACCAGGTTAACACCACAGCAGGTAACAGTGAGATGTAACTAACCAGGTTAACACCACAGCAGGTAACAGTGAGATGTAACTAACCAGGTTAACACCACAGCAGGTAACAGTGAGATGTAACTAACCAGGTAACAGTGAGATATAACTAACCAGGTAACAGTGAGATGGAACTAACCAGGTAACAGTGAGATATAACTAACCAGGTTAATACCACAGCAGGTAACAGTGAGATGTAACTAACCAGGTTAACACCACAGCAGGTAACAGTGAGATGGAACTAACCAGCAGGTAACAGTGAGATGTAACTAACCAGGTTAACACCACAGCAGGTAACATCGAGATGTAACTAACCAGGTTAATACCACAGCAGGTAACAGTGAGATGTAACTAACCAGGTTAACACCACAGCAGGTAACAGTGAGATGTAACTAACCAGGTTAACACCACAGCAGGTAACAGTGAGATGTAACTAACCAGGTTAATACCACAGCAGGTAACAGTGAGATGTAACTAACCAGGTTAATACCACAGCAGGTAACATTGAGATGTAACTAACCAGGTTAACACCACAGCAGGTAACAGTGAGATGTAACTAACCAGGTTAATACCACAGCAGGTAACAGTGAGATGTAACTAACCAGGTTAATACCACAGCAGGTAACAGTGAGATGTAACTAACCAGGTTAACACCACAGCAGGTAACAGTGAGATGTAACTAACCAGGTTAATACCACAGCAGGTAACAGTGAGATGTAACTAACCAGGTAACAGTGAGATGTAACTAACCAGGTAACAGTGAGATGTAACTAACCAGGTAACAGTGAGATGTAACTAACCAGGTAACAGTGAGATGTAACTAACCAGGTAACAGTGAGATGTAACTAACCAGGTAACAGTGAGCTGTAACTAACCAGGTTAAAACCACAACAGGTAACAGTGAGATGTAACTAACCAGGTTAACACCACAGCAGGTAACAGTGAGATGGAACTAACCAGGTTAACACCACAGCAGGTAACAGTGAGATGTAACTAACCAGGTAACAGTGAGATGTAACTAACCAGGTTAAAACCACAACAGGTAACAGTGAGATGTAACTAACCAGGTTAACACCACAGCAGGTAACAGTGAGATGGACCTAACCAGGTTAACACCACAGCAGGTAACAGTGAGATGTAACTAACCAGGTTAACACCACAGAAGGTAACAGTGAGATGTAACTAACCAGGTTAACACCACAGCAGGTAACAGGGAGATATAACTAACCAGGTTAACACCACAGCAGGTAACAGGGAGATATAACTAACCAGGTTAACACCACAGCAGGTAACAGGGAGATGTAACTAACCAGGTAACAGTGAGATGTAACTAACCAGGTTAACACCACAGCAGGTAACAGGGAGATATAACTAACCAGGTAACAGTGAGATGTAACTAACCAGGTAACAGTGAGATGTTACTAACCAGGTAACAGTGAGATGTAACTAACCAGGTAACAGTGAGATGTTACTAACCAGGTAACAGTGAGATGTAACTAACCAGGTAACAGTGAGATGTAACTAACCAGGTTAATACCACAGCAGGTAACAGTGAGATGTAACTAACCAGCAGGTAACAGTGAGATGTAACTAACCAGGTTAACACCACAGCAGGTAACAGTGAGATGTAACTAACCAGGTTAATACCACAGCAGGTAACAGTGAGATGTAACTAACCAGGTAACAGTGAGATATAACTAACCAGGTTAATACCACAGCAGGTAACAGTGAGATGTAACTAACCAGGTTAACACCACAGCAGGTAACAGTGAGATGTAACTAACCAGGTTAACACCACAGCAGGTAACAGTGAGATGTAACTAACCAGGTTAACACCACAGCAGGTAACAGTGAGATGTAACTAACCAGGTTAACACCACAGCAGGTAACAGTGAGATGTAACTAACCAGGTAACAGTGAGATATAACTAACCAGGTAACAGTGAGATGGAACTAACCAGGTAACAGTGAGATATAACTAACCAGGTTAATACCACAGCAGGTAACAGTGAGATGTAACTAACCAGGTTAACACCACAGCAGGTAACAGTGAGATGGAACTAACCAGCAGGTAACAGTGAGATGTAACTAACCAGGTTAACACCACAGCAGGTAACATCGAGATGTAACTAACCAGGTTAATACCACAGCAGGTAACAGTGAGATGTAACTTACCAGGTTAACACCACAGCAGGTAACAGTGAGATGTAACTAACCAGGTTAACACCACAGCAGGTAACAGTGAGATGTAACTAACCAGGTTAATACCACAGCAGGTAACAGTGAGATGTAACTAACCAGGTTAATACCACAGCAGGTAACAGTGAGATGTAACTAACCAGGTTAACACCACAGCAGGTAACAGTGAGATGTAACTAACCAGGTTAACACCACAGCAGGTAACAGTGAGATGTAACTAACCAGGTTAATACCACAGCAGGTAACAGTGAGATGTAACTAACCAGGTTAATACCACAGCAGGTAACAGTGAGATGTAACTAACCAGGTTAACACCACAGCAGGTAACAGTGAGATGTAACTAACCAGGTTAATACCACAGCAGGTAACAGTGAGATGTAACTAACCAGGTAACAGTGAGATGTAACTAACCAGGTAACAGTGAGATGTAACTAACCAGGTAACAGTGAGATGTAACTAACCAGGTAACAGTGAGATGTAACTAACCAGGTAACAGTGAGATGTAACTAACCAGGTAACAGTGAGATGTAACTAACCAGGTAACAGTGAGATGTAACTAACCAGGTAACAGTGAGATGTAACTAACCAGGTAACAGTGAGATGTAACTAACCAGGTTAATACCACAGCAGGTAACAGTGAGATGTAACTAACCAGGTTAACACCACAGCAGGTAACAGTGAGATGTAACTAACCAGGTTAATACCACAGCAGGTAACAGTGAGATGTAACTAACCAGGTTAATACCACAGCAGGTAACAGTGAGATGTAACTAACCAGGTTAATACCACAGCAGGTAACAGTGAGATGGAACTAACCAGGTTAACACCACAGCAGGTAACAGTGAGATGATAACTAACCAGGTTAATACCACAGCAGGTAACAGTGAGATGTAACTAACCAGGTTAATACCACAGCAGGTAACAGTGAGATGTAACTAACCAGGTTAATACCACAGCAGGTAACAGTGAGATGTAACTAACCAGGTTAGTACCACAGGTGTTAACAGTGAGATTTAACTAACCAGGTTAATACCACAGCAGGTAACAGTGAGATGTAACTAACCAGGTTAACACCACAGCAGGTAACAGTGAGATGTAACTAACCAGCAGGTAACAGTGAGATGTAACTAACCAGCAGGTAACAGTGAGATGTAACTAACCAGGTTAACACCACAGCAGGTAACAGGGAGATATAACTAACCAACAGGTAACAGTGAGATGTAACTAACCAGGTTAACACCACAGCAGGTAACAGTGAGATGTAACTAACCAGGTTAATACCACAGCAGGTAACAGTGAGATGTAACTAACCAGGTTAATACCACAGCAGGTAACAGTGAGATGTAACTAACCAGGTTAACACCACAGCAGGTAACAGTGAGATGTAACTAACCAGGTTAATACCACAGCAGGTAACAGTGAGATGTAACTAACCAGGTTAATACCACAGCAGGTAACAGTGAGATGTAACTAACCAGGTTAATACCACAGCAGGTAACAGTGAGATGTAACTAACCAGTTAACAGTGAGATGTAACTAACCAGGTTACTACCACAGCAGGTAACAGTGAGATGTAACTAACCAGTTAACAGTGAGATGTAACTAACCAGGTTAATACCACAGCAGGTAACAGTGAGATGTAACTAACCAGGTTAATACCACAGCAGGTAACAGTCCAGATAACTGCTCTGCTCCTCCTCTCTAGTTGAACCAGGTTGAGATGGAACTAACCATGTTAATCAAACCTAACTGTGAATCAAACCAAACATCTCCATGTCATAGGTTAACCTCTGGGTCAGTCGACTACACGTCCCAATGCACATTATTCATGGTGATTATGGACAGGAAGGCAAACAGCATGGACAGGTAGGCCCTAGCTAGGTTATTTAACATGCAGCAGTGACCTTCACAGAGTCCCCAGTCAGCATTACAGAGGTTGTCCTCCCCCATCCTTAAACCGTTGACTGAGTGTGGGTATATGGAGACTGAGAGAGAGAGACAGAGACAGAGAGAGAGACAGAGAGAGAGACAGAGACAGAGACAGAGAGAGACAGAGACAGAGAGAGAGAGAGAGAGAGAGACAGAGACAGAGAGAGAGAGAGAGAGAGAGAGAGAGAGAGAGACAGAGAGAGACAGAGACAGAGAGAGAGAGAGAGAGCGAGAGAGAGAGACTATTACAGTTGGATCAATCAACACCTCAGAGTGTATCTTGGGCTGGTGTGTTTTGATTAAAACCCAGAATGCAGTTGGGTTGGGGGGGGGGCGAGGGGGTCAACCATGGAGGGGGGTGGGGGTTATGAGGTTATAATGGTGGTTATGTTAGATGTAAATCGCATGGGGTTGTCTCTCAGTGTAACTTACAAGTGGAGTGGGTGGGATGTGTTCTGTTGTTACACCTGTTGTCACGCCAACCTGCCTATTGGCAGGGGCCTCTGTTGTCACGCCAACCTGCCTGGTGGGAGGGGCCTCTGTTTGTCTGTGTGTGTTTGTGTGAGGAGTTCCTGCCCTGAACTAGTCAGTCAGTAGTGCAGAGCTGACACTCTACATGAGGCCTGATCATAGCAGATCAGTGATAAGTTGTGTTTCGCGGTTGGTCGGTCGGTAGGTAGGTTACGTAAGAATCATGCCAGGCCAAGATAACAGAACCCAACTGAGACGGACAGGTGAGAAGGACGGACAGATGAACCGGAGAGAAGGAGAGGAACATTTGGCCTCAAAACAAGGATGGCTATTGCTCTCCCCCTCTCTCTCTCTCTCTCTTCTCAAGCCTTTATCTCTTTCTCTCTCTCTCTCTCAATTCAATTCAATTCAAGGGGCTTTATTGGCATGGGAAACATGTGTTAACATTGCCAAAGCAAGTGAGGTAGACAATACACAAAAGTGAAACAAACAAAACGAATTAACAGTAAACATTACACATACAGAAGTTTCAAAACAATAAAGACATTACAAGTGTCATATTAAATATATACAGTGTTGTAACAATGTACAAATGGTTAAAGCACACAAGTTAAAATAAGTAAGCATAAATATGGGTTGTATTTACAATGGTGTTTGTTTTTCACTGGTTGCCCTTTTCTTGTGGCAACAGGTCACAAATCTTGCTGCTGTGATGGCACACTGTGGTATTTCACCCAGTAGATATGGGAGTTTATCAAAATTGGATTTGTTTTCGAATTCTTTGTGGATCTGTGTGATCTGAGGGAAATATGTGTCTCTAATATGGTCATACATTGGGCAGGAGGTTAGGAAGTGCAGCTCGGTTTCCACCTCATTTTGTGGGCAGTGTGCACATAGCCTGTCTTCTCTTGAGAGCCATGTCTGCCTACGGCGGCCTTTCTCAATAGCAAGGCTATGCTCACTGAGTCTGTACATAGTCAAAGCTTTCCTTAAGTTTGGGTCAGTCACAGTGGTCAGGTATTCTGCCACTGTGTACTCTCTGTTTAGGGCCAAATAGCATTCTAGTTTGCTCTGTTTTTTTGTTAATTCTTTCCAATGTGTCAAGTAATTATCTTTTTGTTTTCTCTTCTCAAGTCTTTATCTCTTTCTCTCTCTATCTCTCCCTCTCTCCCCCCTCCCTTTCATTCTCCTCTCTCTCTATCTCTCCCCCTCTCTCTCTCTCTCTCCCCCTCTCTCTCTCTCTCTCTCCTCAAGTCTTTATCTCTTTCTCAGTCTATCTATCTATCTCTCCCTCTCTCCCCCCTCCCTTTCATTCTCCTCTCTCTCTATCCACCCCCTCTTTCTCTCTTCTCAAGTCTCTATCTCTTTCTTTCACTCTCCCCCCTCCCTTTCATTCTCCTCTCTCTCTATCCACCCCCTCATTCTCTCTCTCTCTCCCCCTCCCTTTTATTCTCCTCTCTCTCTATCCACCCCCTCTTTATCTCTCTCTCTCTATCCCCTCTCTCTCCCTCTCTCTCTACCCCCTCTCTCTCTATCTCCGCTCTCTCTCTTCCTCCCTCTCTCTCTCTCCATTGTACTAAAAAGTGAAACATCTAGAGAATGTTGTGACAGACACCACTATCAGTGTCACATATCTCTACACCTGTCATCATTCAGCATTTTGTCTCCATAGAAATGAATGGGAAGAATTCTCCCCGAGGACATCTCTGTCAACCATTATACAATAACACATTGTACCAGAAAGATTCAGAAACTATTTATAATAGACCAGCTAGCTACCTCAAACTCCTTATTGAAACACAGTGACAAGGTGTTTACAACAGTAACAGTAACTGTATCAGTACCTGAACAGACTACCACTCTCCTAGAAATAGATTCCATAGAATTGAAATAGTTTCCATTGAATTAGTATTTATTTGTTCCTTATTTTTCCAGGTAAATTGACTGAGAACATATTCTCGTTTACAGCAACGACCTGGGGATTAGTTACAGGGGAGATGAGAGATATATTAGCCAATTGGAAGCTGGGGGTGATTAGGTGACCATGATGGTCTGAGGGTCAAATTAGGAACCCCTACTCTGACCACAGAGAGTCAGGACACCGGGGTTAACACCACTACTCTGACCACAGAGAGTCAGGACACCGGGGTTAACACCCCTACTCTGACCACAGAGAGTCAGGACACCGGGGTTAACACCACTACTCTGACAACAGAGAGTCAGGACACCAGGGTTAACACCACTACTCTGACCACAGAGAGTCAGGACACCGGGGTTCACACCCCTACTCTGACCACAGAGAGTCAGGACACCGGGGTTAACACCCCTACTCTGACCACAGAGAGTCAGGACACCCCTACTCTGACCACAGAGAGCCAGGACACCGGGGTTAACACCCCTACTCTGACCACAGAGAGTCAGGACACCGGGGTTAACACCCCTACTCTGACCACAGAGAGTCAGGACACCGGGGTTAACACCACTACTCTGACCACAGAGAGTCAGGACACCAGGGTTAACACCCCTACTCTGACCACAGAGAGTCAGGACACCGGGGTTAACACCACTACTCTGACCACAGAGAGTCAGGACACCGGGGTTAACACCACTACTCTGACCACAGAGAGTCAGGACACCAGGGTTAACACCCCTACTCTGACCACAGAGAGTCAGGACACCAGGGTTAACACCACTACTCTGACCACAGAGAGTCAGGACACCAGGGTTAACACCACTACTCTGACCACAGAGAGTCAGGACACCAGGGTTAACACCACTACTCTGACCACAGAGAGTCAGGACACCCCTACTCTGACCACAGAGAGTCAGGACACCGGGGTTAACACCCCTACTCTGACCACAGAGAGTCAGGACACCGGGGTTAACACCACTACTCTGACAACAGAGAGTCAGGACACCAGGGTTAACACCACTACTCTGACAACAGAGAGTCAGGACACCAGGGTTAACACCCCTACTCTGACCACAGAGAGTCAGGACACCAGGGTTAACACCCCTACTCTGACCACAGAGAGTCAGGACACCAGGGTTAACACCCCTACTCTGACCACAGAGAGTCAGGACACCGGGGTTAACACCACTACTCTGACCACAGAGAGTCAGGACACCGGGGTTAACACCACTACTCTGACCACAGAGAGTCAGGACACCGGGGTTAACACCACTACTCTGACAACAGAGAGTCAGGACACCCGTTTAACATCCCATCTGAAAGACAGCACCCTACACAGGGCAATGTCCCGAATCACTGCCCTGGGATATTTCGTTTTTTAGACCAGAGGAAAGAGTGCCTCTCTTCCAGCAGCATCTGGTCTCCCTCATCCATGGACTGACCAGGACCAACCCTGCATAGCTGCAAGCCAACAGTGGGATGCAGGATAGTATGCTGCTGGCATAGAACTGAAATAGATTCCATAGAATTTAAATAGATTCCATAGACCTGAAATAGATTCCATAGACCTGAAATAGATTCCATAGATCTGAAATAAATTCCATAGGCCTGAAATAGTTTCCATAGACATGAAATAGATTCCATAGACCTGAAATAGATTCCAAAGACATGAAATAGATTCCAAAGACATGAAATAGATTCCAAAGACATGAAATAGATTCCATAGAATTGAAATAGATTCCATAGAATTGAAATAGATTCTATAGAATTGAAATAGATTCCATAGAATTGAAATAGATTCCATAGACCTGAAATACATTCCATAGAATTGAAATAGATTCTATAGAATTGAAATAGATTCCATAGAATTGAAATAGATTCCATAGACCTGAAATAGATTCCATAGACCTGAAATAGATTCCATAGACCTGAAATAGATTCCATAGAATTGAAATAGATTCCATAGAATTGAAATAGATTCCATAGAATTGAAATAGATTCCATAGACCTGAAATAGATTCCATAGACCTGAAATAGATTCCATAGACCTGAAATAGATTCCATAGACCTGAAATAGATTCCATAGATCTGAAATAGATTCCATAGAACTGAAATAGATTCCATAGAATTGAAATAGATTCCATAGAACTGAAATAGATTCCATAGACCTGAAATCGATTCCAGAGACATGAAATAGATTCCATAGACATGAAATAGATTCCATAGACCTGAAATAGATTCCATAGACCTGAAATAGATTCCATAGACCTGAAATAGATTCCATAGAATTGAAATAGATTCCATAGAATTGAAATAGATTCCATAGACCTGAAATAGATTCCATAGACCTGAAATAGATTCCATAGACCTGAAATAGATTCCATAGACCTGAAATAGATTCCATAGATCTGAAATAGATTCCATAGAACTGAAATAGATTCCATAGAACTGAAATAGATTCCAGACCTGAAATAGATTCCAGAGACATGAAATCGATTCCATAGACATGAAATCGATTCCATAGACATGAAATAGATTCCATAGAACTGAAATAGATTCCATAGAACTGAAATAGATTCCATAGACATGAAATAGATTCCATAGATCTGAAATAGATTCCATAGATCTGAAATAGATTCCATAGAACTGAAATAGATTCCATAGAACTGAAATAGATTCCATAGAACTGAAATAGATTCCATAGACATGAAATAGATTCCATAGAACTGAAATAGATTCCATAGAACTGAAATAGATTCCATAGAACTGAAATAGATTCCAGAGACATGAAATCGATTCCATAGACATGAAATCGATTCCATAGACATGAAATAGATTCCATAGACATGAAATAGATTCCATAGAACTGAAATAGATTCCATAGAACTGAAATAGATTCCATAGACATGAAATAGATTCCATAGATCTGAAATAGATTCCATAGATCTGAAATAGATTCCATAGAACTGAAATAGATTCCATAGAACTGAAATAGATTCCATAGAACTGAAATAGATTCCATAGACATGAAATAGATTCCATAGAACTGAAATAGATTCCATAGAACTGAAATAGATTCCATAGAACTGAAATAGATTCCATAGAACTGAAATAGATTCCATAGACCTGAAATAGATTCCATAGAACTGAAATAGATTCCATAGAACTGAAATAGATTCCATAGAACTGAAATAGATTCCATAGACATGAAATAGATTCCATAGAACTGAAATAGATTCCATAGACATGAAATAGATTCTAAAGAACTGAAATAGATTCCATAGAATTGCTCCCCTCAAACACAGCTTTGCATATATATGATGTACTGAAGAAGCATGGAACTGACCCCTTTCCCTGAAAATCAGGTTTATAACAGTGTCAGTTGAATCAGAAGCATTTCCTCTCCTCTGCCAATGGTTTGTTTTGTTAGGAGAGTTATTTCTGCTCCCCATACGGGATTATTTATCCCTTTCCTGTGATGATTCAGACTGAGAGAGTGGGAGAGAAACTCTGTTTCTGTATCTCTCTACTCCCCCTCTCTCTCTCTCCTCCCCCTCTCTCCTAATCTGGTGATGGATGGTGTGTCCCCCCCCCCCCCTGTGTTGACTAATCACTGCAGAAGCCTGCAGCGCAGCACAGGGAGAGGATTAAGAGGCCCTGATCAATACAGACAGACTTCAGTCCTTCTCTCAGATAGAACCTGAACCAACCAGAGTGTGGGTGTGAGTGTGAGTGTGTGTGTGTTACTATTGTAACCCATGTGTCTCATATTGGAAGATCCCTCTATTCAAGTCGTTACACCATTTAACTGGACTGTGGAAATTGAGCGCTGCTTTATCACGGGATGCCCCGCCAGACCTGCGCGTCCTGACAGAGATTATTGCGGCACGGTCTGCATTTTCGGTCAGACAGACTACTTTGGGATGAAAATAGTTAAATTGTCCCGCATATTATTGGGAAAGGTCATCTTTCTGCTTAGCCTAGATATGGTATTAAAATCACATTATTGGCGCATAATTCACACGCTCAGAATTCGCTTGTTTCAACTTCAGTAGTCTTCCTCTCCTCTCCTAGTTGGACGCGGGGTCTCATTGAAATAGAGTAGGCTGCATACACGGGCGGAGAATCACGCGGCAGTTAACTTGAATATGAAATTAACTTAAATATGATTAGACTGTAGTTTACTACAGTGTCTGTAAATAAATATTGATAATGGCAGGACGTGGAGGGCGATCAACCAATGTGAGTCAAAGTGCAATCCCAAATATATACATATCATAATTGAAAAGGAAAAAGCCCCAACGTGCACGTAGGTTAGACTACTATGCTGAGCTAGCTTTGTGCCTTTTCATTTTCAATAATGATTACCCATTTATTTTTCTCTGCCTGAAAATCGTCCTCCTAAAAAGTTAGGCTATATCCTATATGCAAAACGTCATTATTCTAGTTGATTAAAGTGCACTAGTCATATCTGCGAGATCAGGTGTCATTGTAGTCTCAATTAAATAGAGCTGACTATAGAGTAGACTATAGACCCCTTTCTGTGTTTGCAAACATCGTCGAACGAGGGCGATGCGCGAAAGTTGGTGGCAGAACACCGGAAGTTTTTATAGAACGCCAGCAACAAAAACGCCTCTATTTACATGTTGCTTATGAGTGCTTTTCACACTACTTTTGGAGTATAACTGGATTTGAAGGCTTGTATGAGTGTCCTGCTTAATATAATGTGTGTGTCATCATCACAAATCAATTGCATTATACTATTATACTATTATATATTATACAAAATAAAATAAAAACTTCAACCAGTAAAATGGCTCTTTGGCTAGCTTTTGCTACAGACTACAGTATGTCAATGAGCGTTAGCATTCTAGCTAACACCTGCTGCATCCAGAAGCACGGGGCAGTTATATTTCCAAGGAAATGTACTTCCTATATATAATTAGGCTATAGTTTACTACAATGCAGGGAGTGGGAGGAAGAAACCAGTCCTGCTCAGACCTCCATTTGGAAAGTCCTTATAACTGATGGTGAGCTGTTTTGGTGCTGCTATGTGATGTGATTGTTCTTGTGCATCTGGACTCGTACAATATGTCACCCTTTAGTACAGTGCAGTTGAAGAAATCAAACAGCCACCACAGAAACATTCACTCCTTCACTGAATTCAACACAGTGGCATTACTGGGATGGTACCTCTGCTGTAACTCTGTGTTTTAGGCTGGTAACCAGCACTCAGTGTTTTAGGCTGGTCACCAGCACTCAGTGTTTTAGGCTAGTCACCAGCACTCAGTGTTTTAGGCACTGGTCACCAGCACTCACTGTGTTTTAGGCACTGGTAATCAGCACTCACTGTGTTTTAGGCACTGGTCACCAGCACTCACTGTGTTTTAGGCACTGGTCACAAGCACTCACTGTGTTTTAGGCACTGGTCACAAGCCCTCACTGTGTTTTAGGCACTGGTCACTAGAACTCACTGTGTTTTAGGCACTGGTCACTAGCACTCACTGTGTTTTAGGCACTGGTCACCAGCCCTCACTGTGTTTTAGGCACTGGTCACCAGCACTCACTGTGTTTTAGGCTGGTCACCAGCACTCACTGTGTTTTAGGCACTGGTCACCAGCCCTCACTGTGTTTTAGGCACTGGTCACCAGCACTCACTGTGTTTTAGGCTGGTCACCAGCACTCACTGTGTTTTAGGCACTGGTAATCAGCCCTCACTGTGTTTTAGGCTGGTCACCAGCACTCACTGTGTTTTAGGCACTGGTCACCAGCCCTCACTGTGTTTTAGGCTGGTCACCAGCACTCACTGTGTTTTAGGCACTGGTCACCAGCCCTCACTGTGTTTTAGGCACTGGTCACCAGCACTCACTGTGTTTTAGGCACTGGTCACCAGCCCTCACTGTGTTTTAGGCACTGGTCACCAGCACTCACTGTGTTTTAGGCACTGGTCACCAGCCCTCACTGTGTTTTAGGCACTGGTCACCAGCACTCACTGTGTTTTAGGCACTGGTGACCTGCATTTATTGTGTTTTGGAAACTGGTGACCAGCTGTTTTGGAAACTGGTCACCAGACTCCACTGTGTTTTTGCTGGTTACCAGCCTTCGCTTTGGACAATGGTGACCAGCATACTGAAATGCGTTTTGGACAATGGTGACCAGCATACCGAAATGTGTTTTGGACAATGGTGACCAGCATACTGAAATGTGTTTTGGACAATGGTGACCAGCATACCGAAATGTGTTTTGGACAATGGTGACCAGCATGGAGATTAGTATGGTAAAAAAAGACTATGTATCAAGACTCAAGATGACCCAGATGCAGACACATGAGGCGGATAGCACAGTTCTCAGATCATGTATTATAAACACGGGGGCAGGTAAAGAACAGGTCGAGGAGGACAGGCAGAGGTTCGTGATCAGGTCATTGTCAGGCAGATACAGGACGGCAGGCAGGCTCGGGGTCAGGGCAGGCAGAATGGTCAGAACCAGGAAAAACTAGCAAACAGAACTTGAGAAACAGGAAGACGGGAAAGCACGCTGGTAAGACCTGACAAGACGAACTGGCCACGGACAACCAGAGAACACAGGTATAAATACACAGGGGATAATGGTGCAGATTGTGCTTGTCTCCTTCCCTCCAGGTGTCACCAAAGACAGGTGAACCAGATCACGGTGTGACAGTAATAAATAGTACAACTACTGAGCTATATTATATTGTATGCAAAAAAAAAACTGGTACATTTTATACTAATACAATTTCTCATTGAAAGAGAATTTGTAATAAAATACTACAAAAAAGCTAAAGATGTTTGCTAGCTAGAACAGCAAACCCAAAATGACACAGTATATACGTCTGCTCTCAGAGCAGCATTAAAACCAGTTGATACAAACTGGTCAACATCTTTAGCTGGCTAGTTTTTTAACCTAAGGCTTATTAAACTGTTGGCTAGCTAACATGATAAATTAGAAAAACGAATTGCTAGCCAACTAAGGTTAGCTTAGCTAGCTAACACCCCCAGACCATAACTTACTCAGTAGCCACCTCCTGTACACTCCGCATGCAAAGGTTCCCCAATAACTTTACCCATTCTCACAGCATGACTGCGCAGTTTACCTCACAATAATTAAGGCTTGTTTTTTTGTGTACAACAGCAAAGTTTTTATGAGCTGCCTTGTCTGTCTGGGCCAAGCTTTCCCAATGCTGTTGGTCATTGAATGTCTGTGACGTGGCCTCGTTTGGCTCATGCACTTTTAAAAATCAGCCACTATATGGCGTCCTAAACCTTCTGATGTCCCTAAAACATCTCTGTGAAAAAGTGCCACTTAACGTGATACCATAGAGCAGCCTTTCTTTAATTAAAGCATGGGTCGCGCGGTGTGAGAGTAAATTCATAATTTTTTATTAATTACTGGAATTGATTTGGTCAAGTGGAACTAAACTCTCTGCTCAGTTTGGCAGCTGCGCGAGTTTCGGCAGTTTCCTTCACTCTGCGACCCACCGGGTGCAGTACTGTCCTTCAGCAGCAGATTGAGCGCTGTCAGTCATTTGCCGCGTTCAAAACACCTGGGAACTGGTAAAAATACGAGGACAGTAAACAATACATTTGAAGATGAAACATGATCAGACCTACTGTGCATCTTACTGTATAAATTATTGTTGAAAACAAGTCTAGGTGAAAACTTGCTGTTAAAATACAAGTAATATGTTTTGTTCTGAACTGGAATAAACTGATTGAAGCAAGATGCTTTTTGAGGTAAACACACAGTTCTGGGTAGCTCCTCTACAGCAGGAAGCGGTCTCCTGCCCGACTGATAACACACTCACAGAGTTCTGGGTAGCTCCTCTACAGCAGGAAGCGGTCTCCTGCCCGACTGATAACACACTCACAGAGTTCTGGGTAGCTCCTCTACAGCAGGAAGCGGTCTCCTGCCTGACTGATAACACACTCACAGAGTTCTGGGTAGCTCCTCTACAGCAGGAAGCGGTCTCCTGCCTGACTGATAAAACACTCACAGAGTTCTGGGTAGCTCCTCTACAGCAGGAAGCGGTCTCCTGCCCGACTGAGAAAGCAGTAGATGTCCTGGTCCAGTTTGGCACCACATATCAGGGTCAGGGTTCTCAACTCTGGTGTACTTGAAAAACAAGTAGAAAAAACTTCAACCAGTCACTCACCTCTCATTAGGACTGTGTGTGTGTGTGTGTGTGTGTGTGTGTGTGTGTGTGTGTGTGTGTGTGTGTGTGTGTGTGTGTGTGTGTGTGTGTGTGTGTGTGTGTGTGTGTGTGTGTGTGTGTGTGTGTGTGTGTGTGTGTGTGTGTGTGTTCTGGTCTACATCTGTGTAATGCCTCAAAAAGCATCTTGCTTTAATCAGTTCATTCCAGTTCAGAATGAACCTTATTTATTGTATTTTAACAGCAACAGTTCCAACCTAGACAGATACGTAAGAGCGTTTTTAATGGGGGGGGGGGGGGGGGGATAACATGAATAGCTATTTATATGGGTATTTAATTTAATCGTTATTTGTCTATATTGTATTTGTTTTAGATATAAGGGAAAACAAATGTACTGATGTTTTCATAAACTTGGGTCCCAGGGAAAACACAGAATTTCTGATTTGTGTCCCAGGCTGAAAAAGTGTAAGAACTCCTGCCATAGAGATTAGAGGACTCCTCTGTGTATCTGTCCATTTTCTTCTTCTACTACTTCTATGAGTTGGTAAACAAACTGAAAGGATGCACATTGCCCTCTGGAGGATGTTGTTGGAACAGGTGTAAAGACAAGGTTGGTGATTTACTGCCCCCTGGAGGGTGTTGTTGGAACAGGTGTAAAGACAAGGTTGGTGATTTACTGCCCCCTGGAGGGTGTTGTTGGAACAGGTGTAAAGACAAGGTTGGTGATTTACTGCCCCCTGGAGGGTGTTGTTGGAACAGGTGTAAAGACAAGGTTGGTGATTTACTGCCCCCTGGAGGGTGTTGTTGGAACAGGTGTAAAGACAAGGTTGGTGATTTACTACCACCTGCTGTTATGGAATGTTTCCTCACGAGTATTATTCATTGGCTGATGTTGATGACCTGGATGGAATCATGTGATCCTTCCTTAACCTATAGGAAGTCCCACCAGTTTACTACTTCAAAATGGTGGAAGCCTTCAATGGCAATATCCATGCACAAATGGGTTTTATACACTGCTCAAAAAAATAAAGGGAACACTTAAACAACACAATGTAAATCCAAGTCAATCACACTTCTGTGAAATCAAACTGTCCACTTAGGAAGCAACACTGATTGGCAATAAATTTCACATGCTGTTGTGCAAATGGAATAGACAAAAGGTGGAAATTATAGGCAATTAGCAAGACACCCCCCAAAACAGGAGTGATTCTGCAGGTGGTGACCGCAGACCACTTCTCAGTTCCTATGCTTCCTGGCTGATGTTTTGGTCACTTTTGAATGCTGGCGGTGCTCTCACTCTAGTGGTAGCATGAGACGGAGTCTACAACCCACACAAGTGGCTCAGGTACTGCAGTTCATCCAGGATGGCACATCGATGCGAACTGTGGCAAAAAGGTTTGCTGTGTCTGTCAGCGTAGTGTCCAGAGCATGCAGGCGCTACCAGGAGACAGGCCAGTACATCAGGAGACGTGGAGGAGGCCGTAGGAGGGCAACAACCCAGCAGCAGGACCAGTACCTCCGCCTTAGTGCAAGGAGGTGCACTGCCAGAGCCCTGCAAAATGACCTACAGCAGGCCACAAATGTGCATGTGTCTGCTCAAACGCGAACCCAGAGTCTCTGGGTTCGCGCCCAGGCCGGGCTGGGTTCGCGCCCAGGCTCTGTCGCAGCCGGCCGCAACCGGGAGGTCCGTGGGGCGACGCACAATTGGCATAGCGTCGTCCGGGTTAGGGAGGGTTTGGCCGGTAGGGATATCCTTGTCTCAGTATGTAAAATGTAATAAAATGTATGCACTCTACTGTAAGTCGCTCTTGATAAGAGTGTCTGCTAAATGACTAAAATGTAAATGTAAAATGTTTGAAGGGTGCATGTGCTGTTTGAAGGGTGCATGTGCTGTTTGAAGGGTGCATGTGCTGTTTGAAGGGTGCATGTGCTGTTTGAAGGGTGCCATGTGCTATTTGAAGGGTGCATGTGCTGTTTGAAGGGTGCATGTGCTGTTTGAAGGGTGCCATGTGCTGTTTGAAGGGTGCATGTGCTGTTTGAAGGGTGCATGTGTGTTTATCCCAGTGTTTAATCCAAGGTATTCCTTGCTTTAACTGCTATTTGTAATTCAACAACAGATAATGAAACAAACCAAATGAATGTAATGTTCATTTTTATTCTTTGTACATGCTACATTCTATTCCGGTGTACTTTGTGAACATGAAGCTGATGAGAACTAATTGTTACACACTGTGGCTGTATTAACACAGGCAGCCCAATTCGGATCTTTTTGCAATTGGGGGATTGTGGTCTAACATCAACACTTCAACACTTGGAGAAGTAGCTGGAGGCCACCGTGGCGACACATTCCTTCTGGAAGAGCAGCTTGATCCTACAGGATAATTAAAATGTTGATATTCAGGTACAGCCCTAGAGGTGCTGGCAAAAATTCACTAAAGGACATCCTAAATTCACTAAAGGACATTCTAAATTCACTAAAGGACATTCTAAATTCACTAAAGGACATTCTAAATTCACTAAAGGGCATTCTAAATTCACTAAAGGACATTCTAAATTCACTGAAGGACATTCTAAATTCACTTAAAGGACATTCTAAATTCACTTAAAGGACATTCTAAATTCACTAAAGGACATTCTAAATCCACTAAAGGACATTCTAAATTCACTAAAGGACATTCTAAATTCACTAAAGGACATTCTAAATTCACTAACGGACATTCTAAATTCACTAAAGGACATTCTAAATTCACTTAAAGGATATTCTAAATTCACTAAAGGACATTCTAAATTCACTTAAAGGATATTCTAAATTCACTTAAAGGACATCCTTAAGTGATATTCTCATAGAATGTTTCACACATTTAAAAACATTGAATGAGAAACCAATAAACTCACGTTGATAAAGATGGAAATAAAATGTATTTACAAAATGTAAAATACACATTTTTAATTTGCATACTTACATTCTCTTTAGAGCCATTGTTTGAACGCGACCACTTTCCCTGTTTGAATGGAGAGAAAAAATATATACATCTGAAAGTTAATACCAATTTCTGTGCTGAAACACAGTATATTAACACAATAAGAAACTGGAGAGAATACATACACCTCAAAACCAAACACTTACATTGTCTGTCTGATAGTCTCCACACAGTTTAAGTCATCACTTATGTTGTCGTCAATCAAAGCTTGAGAGAAACAAAAAGCCCAACAGAGATGCTTAACTGACACACAAGCCATTTTAGAGATGCTTAACTGACACTGTCACACAAGCCATTTTAGAGATGCTTAACTGACACACAAGCCATTTTAGAGATGCTTAACTGACACTGTCATACAAGCCATTTTAGAGATGCTTAACTGACACTTTCATACAAGCCATTTTAGAGATGCTTAACTGACACTGTCACACAAGCCATTTTAGAGATGCATAACTGACACTTTCACACAAGCCATTTTAGAGATGCTTAACTGACACTGTCATACAAGCCATTTTAGAGATGCTTAACTGACACTTTCATACAAGCGATTTTAGAGATGCTTAACTGACACTGTCATACAAGCCATTTTAGAGATGCTTAACGGACACACAAGCTATTTTAGAGATGCATAACGGACACTTTCACACAAGCCATTTTAATCTAACATCCACCTCCTCTATCAATAATCCTGTTGTGCATCTTTAGCATGTTAATACATAGGTTTTTTCTGATCGGTCAAATACATTGAACTCACCACTGCAGTTCATCTGGCAAAGGTTCAGCGATGGAGTGGAGCCCGAGGAACAAATCACACGATCGCTCAGCTGAAACAAGCCGTAGAGGGTTCCCATGGTCTCTTCTTCGCTGGAGTTTTCCTCTCCTGAGGTGAAGTGATTCCCAGCGTGTCTCTTATTCCTCTTAGGAGGGGGCTCAGGGCGGGTAGAAAGGGTGGGGCTGGTTGAAAGGGTGGGGCGGGTAGAAAGGGTGGGGTGGGTAGAAAGGGTGGGGCGGGTAGAAAGGGTGGGGTGGGTAGAAAGGGTGGGGCTGGTTGAAAGGGTTGGGTTGGTTGAAAGGGTTGGGCTGGTTGAAAGGGTGGGGCGGGTAGAAAGGGTGGGGCGGGTAGAAAGGGTGGGGCTGGTTGAAAGGGTGGGGCTGGTTGAAAGGGTGGGGCTGGTTGAAAGGGTAGGGAGGGTAGAAAGGGTGGGGAGGGTAGAAAGGGTGGGGCTGGTTGAAAGGGTGGGGCGGGTAGAAAGGGTAGGTAGGGTAGAAAGGGTGGGGCGGGTAGAAAGGGTGGGGCTGGTTGAAAGGGTGGGGCTGGTTGAAAGGGTGGGGAGGGTAGAAAGGGTGGGGAGGGTAGAAAGGGTGGGGCTGGTTGAAAATGTTGGGCTGGTTGAAAGGGTGGGGCGGGTAGAAAGGGTGGGGCTGGTTGAAAGGGTGGGGCTGGTTGAAAGGGTGGGGCTGGTTGAAAGGGTGGGGCGGGTAGAAAGGGTGGGGCGGGTAGAAAGGGTGGGGCGGGTAGAAAGGGTGGGGCTGGTTGAAAGGGTTGGGCTGGTTGAAAGGGTGGGGCGGGTTGAAAGGGTGGGGCGGGTAGAAAGGGTAGGGAGGGTAGAAAGGGTAGGGCTGGTTGAAAGGGTAGGGAGGGTAGAAACGGCGGGGCGGGTAGAAAGGGTGGGGCTGGTTGAAAGGGTGGGGCGGGTAGAAAGAGTAGGGAGGGTAGAAAGGGTGGGGCGGGTAGAAAGGGTGGGGCGGGTAGAAAGGGTGGGGCGGGTAGAAAGGGTGGGAGGGGTAGAAAGGGTAGGGCGGGTAGAAAGGGTGGGAGGGGTAGAAAGGGTGGGAGGGGTAGAAAGGGTAGGGCGGGTAGAAAGGGTACGGCGGGTAGGATAGTTAGGGTCAACATCATCCCTGGCCTGTCTCTTACCCCTCTTAGGAGGGGGCTCAGAGCGGGTAGGAGGGGTAGGGCGGGTAGGATGGTTATCATTGTTAGCAGTGTGGGTAGGGTCAACATCATCCCCGGCGTGTCTCTTACCCCTCTTAGGAGGGGGCTCAGGGCGATGGCGGTTATTAACCTTAGCAGGGCGGGTAGGGAGGACATCAGGGCCGTCATCATCCCTCCAAGCAGTCACAAAACTGGTGTTGAAACCGGAGGCCTTCTCCACGTGACAGACGACTGGAAGCAGAAACATGTAGCGTTACTTAATCAGGGCCGATTTCCCAAACACAGATTTAGACTAGTCTTGGAATAAAAAGCCATTTCAATTGAGAATCTCGATTTAAAAAAATGTTTCTTAGTCTAGGATTAGGCTTAATCTGTGTTCTGGGAAACCAATCCACAGCATTTAAGAAATCGTTCAGATTTTTTTCAAGGAAAAAAACCCATTGGGTTATGTAATGTAACTTACTTTTAGCCACAAAATCGTTGTTTGTCAGGTTCTTCACTCCGGCTGGCCCACTCAGTTTGAATTTGAGGGCCTCCTTCTCCAACAAGTTCTTCAGCTCACATTTGGAGAGGATCCGTCCCTCAGACAGACTGGGGACCAAAGCTGCTACAGCCAACACCACCAACATCTGCATCTTCATGTTGTCTCTGTCCGTCTTTCCTCGATTGAGACGAGAAGATTCCAGTGGCAGTAAATATACTCTTGGTGTCCCCCTATTTTTTTAAGTAAGGCAATAAAGCTGTCTCTCTGAAATATGTGAAAGGACTACGTCAATGTAACAAAACTCCACCCAATATTTTGTTTCACCACTCAGTTCAGACCCTTTGGGGAAATGCTTTATAAACTGCCTTGTGATGGTATAACAAAGGGTTTTCCTTTGTTAAATAAGTTACACCTTGACCTACTACCTCCGTACTGAAAACGGAGGTTAGGCTTTAGACACACAATAAGGACAAACAACTCCCACGGGTATCTCACGACCACATGACTGCAAAATCACCAGGTAACTTCAATCGCTGTGAGCCTCACCTAATAACACTACATATGTGTCCAGAAGTCATCTCTCGAAACGGAGCGAAAACCCGAAACTCGCACCAAGAGCTAAAAAATAGCATTCTTTTCATGTTCCTGTTCTGACTGGTCACATGACGTATAGAGTAACGTGAGACCCATCAATGTGGTTTGTTTCCATGCATTGTTTTCATCTGTACTGTTCATGTCAGGGACATCGTGTTTGCAGATGGATAACATGTCTGGAATGGAACAATACAAAAAGGTACCATATCAATGACATAAACTCAGCAAAAAAAGAAATGTCCCTTTTTCAGAACCCTGTCAAAGATAATTCGGAAAAATCCAAATAACTTCACAGATCTTCATTGTAAAGGGTTTAAACACTGTTTCCCATGCTTGTTCAATGAACCATTAACAATTAATGAACATACACCTGTGGAACGGTCGTTAAGACACTAACAGCTTACAGACGGTAGGCAATTAAGGTCACAGTTATGAAAATGTAGGACACTAAAGAGGCCTTTCTACTGACTCTGAAAAACACCAAAAGAAAGATGCCCAGGGTCCCTGCTTATCTGCGTGAACATGCCTTAGGCCTGCTGCAAGGAGGCCTGCAAGGAGGACTGCAGATGTGGCCAAGGCAATACATTGCAATGTCCGTACTTTGAGACGCCTAAGACAGGGAGACAGGACGGACAGCTGATAGTCCTCCCAATGCCAGACCAGGTGGAAAAACACCTGCACAGAATCGGTACATCTGAACATCACACCTGTGGGACAGGTACAGGATGGCAACAACAACTGCCCGAGTTACACCAGGAACGCACAATCCCTCCATCAGTGCTCAGATGGCCCGCAATAGGCTGAGAGAGGCTGGACTGAGGGCTTGTAGGCCTGTTGTAAGGCAGGTCCTCACCAGACAACAGCGTCGCCTATGGGCACAAACCCACCGTCGCTAGACCAGACAGAACTGGCAAAAAGTGCTCTTCGCTGACGAGTCGTGGTTCTGTCTCACCAGGGGTGATGGTCGGATTCACGTTTATCGTCGAAGGAATGAGCGTTACACTGAGGCCTGTACTCTGGAGCAGGATCGATTTGGAGGTGGAGGGTCCGTCATGGTCTGGGGCGGTGTCTCAGCATCTTCGGACTGAGCTTGTTGTCATTGCAGGCAATCTCAACGCTGTGCGTTACAGGGAAGACATCCTCCTCCCTCATGTGGTACCCTTCCTGCAGGCTCATCCTGACATGACCCTACAGCATGACAATGCCAACAGCCACGGTGCCACCAGCCACGGTGCCACCAGCCACAGGGCCAACAGCCACGGTGCCAACAGCCACGGTGCCACCAGCCACGGGGCCACCAGCCACGGTGCCACCAGCCACGGTGCCACCAGCCACGGTGCCAACAGCCACGGTGCCAACAGCCACGGTGCCACCAGCCACGGGGCCACCAGCCACGGGGCCACCAGCCACGGGGCCACCAGCCACGGGGCCACCAGCCACGGGGCCACCAGCCACGGTGCCACCAGCCACGGTGCCAACAGCCACGGGGCCACCAGCCACGGGGCCACCAGCCACGGAGCCACCAGCCACGGGGCCACCAGCCAGGGTGCCACCAGCCACGGGGCCACCAGCCACGGGGCCACCAGCCACGGGGCCACCAGCCACGGTGCCACCAGCCACGGGGCCACCAGCCACGGTGCCACCAGCCACGGTGCCACCAGCCACGGGGCCACCAGCCACGGGGCCACCAGCCACGGGGCCACCAGCCACGGGGCCACCAGCCACGGGGCCACCAGCCACGGTACCACCAGCCACGGGGCCAACAGCCACGGGGCCACCAGCCACGGGGCCACCAGCCACGGTACCACCAGCCACGGTACCACCAGCCACGGTGCCAACAGCCACGGTGCCACCAGCCACGGGGCCACCAGCCACGGTACCACCAGCCACGGTGCCAACAGCCACGGTGCCACCAGCCACGGTACACAGTGCAAGTGATCAATGCAGTTGTTTATTCCTGACAGATTATTAGAGCCATTATAATTCTTAACTCTTCTTGAACTGCATTGTTGGTTAAGGGCTTGGATGTAAGCGTTTCACGGTAAGATCACGTTGTATTTGGAGCATGTCACATATAAAAGTTTGATTTGATTTTGAAGTAGGTGAACAAAAATGAACAGTAAACATGACACTGACAAAAGTTCCAAAAGAATAAAGACTTTTCAACATTTTTGGTTTGGAGGGTTTGTATTTTGTCCTGTAATTCATTCAGTGTAATTGGAGAATCCAGTGGGTTCTGGTCGTCTTTAATAGTTGATTCTAAGATTTGTAATTGATCATGTTTATGTTTTTACTGTTTGTTCTTTGTTATAGAGCCAAAAAGATTGGAAAAGTGGTTTATCCACACATCTCCATATTGGATAGATAACTCTTTGTCTTGTTTGTTTAGTGTTTTACAGAAAATCTCTCTCTCCCTCACCCTCTCTGTCCCTCTCTCCCTCACCCTCTCTGTCCCTCTCTCCCTCACCCTCTCTGTCCCTCTCTCCCTCACCCTCTCTGTCCCTCTCTCCCTCACCCTCTCTGTCCCTCTCCCTCTCTGTCCCTCTCTCCTCCTCTCCCTCTCTGTCCCTCTCTCCCCCTCACCCTCTCTGTCCCTCTCTCCCTCACCCTCTCTGTCCCTCTCTCCCTACCCTCTCTGTCCCTCTCTCCCTCACCCTCTCTGTCCCTCTCTCCCTCACCCTCTCTGTCCATCTCCCTCTCTGTCCCTCTCTCCCTCACCCTCTCTGTCCCTCTCTCCCTCACCCTCTCTGTCCCTCTCTCCCTCACCCTCTCTGTCCCTCTCTCCCTCACCCTCTCTGTCCATCTCCCTCTCTGTCCCTCTCTCCCTCACCCTCTCTGTCCCTCTCTGTCCCTCTCCCTCTCTGTCCCTCTCTGTCTCTCTCCCTCTCTGTCCCTCCCTCCCTCACCCTCTCTGTCCCTCTCTCCCTCACCCTCTCTGTCCCTCTCTCCCTCACCCTCTCTGTCCCTCTCCCTCACCCTCTCTGTCCCTCTCCCTCTCTGGGAGGCACTGGTCACTAGCCCTCACTGTGTTTTAGGCACTGGTCACCAGCACTCACTGTGTTTTAGGCACTGGTCACTAGCCCTCACTGTGTTTTAGGCACTGGTCACTAGCCCTCACTGTGTTTTAGGCTGGTCACCAGCACTCACTGTGTTTTAGGCACTGGTCACTAGCCCTCACTGTGTTTTAGGCTAGTCACCAGCACTCACTGTGTTTTAGGCACTGGTCACTAGCCCTCACTGTGTTTTAGGCTAGTCACCAGCACTCACTGTGTTTTAGGCACTGGTCACCAGCACTCACTGTGTTTTAGGCTAGTCACCAGCACTCACTGTGTTTTAGGCTAGTCACCAGCACTCACTGTGTTTTAGGCACTGGTCACCAGCCCTCACTGTGTTTTAGGCACTGGTCACCAGCCCTCACTGTGTTTTAGGCACTGGTCACCAGCCCTCACTGTGTTTTAGGCTAGTCACCAGCACTCACTGTGTTTTAGGCTAGTCACCAGCCCTCACTGTGTTTTAGGCTAGTCACCAGCCCTCACTGTGTTTTAGGCACTGGTCACTAGCCCTCACTGTGTTTTAGGCACTGGTCACTAGCCCTCACTGTGTTTTAGGCACTGGTCACTAGCCCTCACTGTGTTTTAGGCACTGGTCACTAGCACTCACTGTGTTTTAGGCACTGGTCACTAGCCCTCACTGTGTTTTAGGCTAGTCACCAGCACTCACTGTGTTTTAGGCACTGGTCACTAGCCCTCACTGTGTTTTAGGCTAGTCACTAGCCCTCACTGTGTTTTAGGCACTGGTCACTAGCCCTCACTGTGTTTTAGGCTAGTCACCAGCACTCACTGTGTTTTAGGCACTGGTCACTAGCACTCACTGTCTTTTAGGCTAGTCACCAGCCCTCACTGTGTTTTAGGCACTGGTCACTAGCCCTCACTGTGTTTTAGGCTAGTCACCAGCCCTCACTGTGTTTTAGGCACTGGTCACCAGCCCTCACTGTGTTTTAGGATAGTCACCAGCACTCACTGTGTTTTAGGCACTGGTCACTAGCCCTCACTGTGTTTTAGGCACTGGTCACCAGCACTCACTGTGTTTTAGGCACTGGTCACCAGCCCTCACTGTGTTTTAGGCTAGTCACCAGCACTCACTGTGTTTTAGGCACTGGTCACTAGCCCTCACTGTGTTTTAGGCTAGTCACCAGCCCTCACTGTGTTTTAGGCACTGGTCACTAGCCCTCACTGTGTTTTAGGCTGGTCACCAGCACTCACTGTGTTTTAGGCACTGGTCACTAGCCCTCACTGTGTTTTAGGCTAGTCACCAGCACTCACTGTGTTTTAGGCACTGGTCACCAGCACTCACTGTGTTTTAGGCTAGTCACCAGCACTCACTGTGTTTTAGGCACTGGTCACTAGCCCTCACTGTGTTTTAGGCTAGTCACCAGCACTCACTGTGTTTTAGGCTAGTCACCAGCACTCACTGTGTTTTAGAAACTGTTCACTAGCACTCACTGTGTTTTAGGCTAGTCACCAGCACTCACTGTGTTTTAGGCTAGTCACCAGCACTCACTGTGTTTTAGGCTAGTCACCAGTACTCACTGTGTTTTAGGCTAGTCACCAGCACTCACTGTGTTTTAGGCTAGTCACCAGTACTCACTGTGTTTTAGGCTAGTCACCAGTACTCACTGTGTTTTAGGCTAGTCACCAGCACTCACTGTGTTTTAGGCTAGTCACTAGCACTCACTGTGTTTTAGGCTAGTCACCAGCACTCACTGTGTTTTAGGCACTGGTCACCAGCACTCACTGTGTTTTAGGCTAGTCACCAGCACTCACTGTGTTTTAGGCTAGTCACCAGCACTCACTGTGTTTTAGGCACTGGTCACCAGCCCTCACTGTGTTTTAGGCACTGGTCACCAGCCCTCACTGTGTTTTAGGCTAGTCACCAGCACTCACTGTGTTTTAGGCTAGTCACCAGCCCTCACTGTGTTTTAGGCTAGTCACCAGCCCTCACTGTGTTTTAGGCACTGGTCACTAGCCCTCACTGTGTTTTAGGCACTGGTCACCAGCACTCACTGTGTTTTAGGCACTGGTCACTAGCCCTCACTGTGTTTTAGGCACTGGTCACCAGCACTCACTGTGTTTTAGGCACTGGTCACTAGCACTCACTGTGTTTTAGGCTAGTCACTAGCACTCACTGTGTTTTAGGCACTGGTCACTAGCCCTCACTGTGTTTTAGGCTAGTCACCAGCACTCACTGTGTTTTAGGCTAGTCACCAGCCCTCACTGTGTTTTAGGCCAGTCACCAGCCCTCACTGTGTTTTAGGCACTGGTCACTAGCCCTCACTGTGTTTTAGGCACTGGTCACTAGCCCTCACTGTGTTTTAGGCACTGGTCACTAGCCCTCACTGTGTTTTAGGCACTGGTCACCAGCACTCACTGTGTTTTAGGCACTGGTCACTAGCCCTCACTGTGTTTTAGGCTAGTCACCAGCCCTCACTGTGTTTTAGGCACTGGTCACTAGCACTCACTGTGTTTTAGGCACTGGTCACCAGCCCTCACTGTGTTTTAGGCTAGTCACTAGCCCTCACTGTGTTTTAGGCTAGTCACCAGCACTCACTGTGTTTTAGGCACTGGTCACCAGCACTCACTGTGTTTTAGGCTAGTCACCAGCACTCACTGTGTTTTAGAAACTGGTCACCAGCACTCACTGTGTTTTAGGCACTGGTCACCAGCACTCACTGTGTTTTAGGCTAGTCACCAGCACTCACTGTGTTTTAGAAACTGGTCACCAGCACTCACTGTGTTTTAGGCTAGTCACCAGCACTCACTGTGTTTTAGGCTAGTCACCAGCACTCACTGTGTTTTAGGCTAGTCACCAGCCCTCACTGTGTTTTAGGCTAGTCACCAGCACTCACTGTGTTTTAGGCTAGTCACTAGCCCTCACTGTGTTTTAGGCTAGTCACTAGCACTCACTGTGTTTTAGGCACAGTGAGCTGCCTTGTCTGTCTGGGCCAAGCTTTCCCAATGCTGTTGGTCATTGAATGTCTGTGACGTGGCCTCGTTTGGCTCATGCACTTTTAAATAGCAGCCACTAGATGGCGTCCTAAACCATCTGATGTCCCTAAAACATCTCTGTGAAAAAGTGCCACAACATGATACCATAGAGCAGCCTTTCTTTAAAGCATGGGTCGCGCGGTGTGAGAGTAAATAAATAATTTTTTATTAATTACTGGAATTGATTTGGTCAAGTGGAACTGAACTCTCTGCTCAGTTTGGCAGCTGCGCGAGTTTCGGCAGTTTCCTTCACTCCGCGACCCACCGGCTGCAGTACTGTCGTTCAGCAGCAGATTGAGCGCTGTCAGGCAATTTGCCGCGTTCAAAACAACTGGGAACTCGGGAAAATACGAGGTCAGTAAACAATACATTTGAAGATGAAACATGATCAGACCTACAGTGCATCTTACTGTAGAAATTATTGTTGAAAACAAGTCTAGGTGGGAACTGTTGTGGTTAAAATACAAGTCATGTGTTTTGTTCTGAACTGGAATAAACTGATTGAAGCAAGATGCTTTTTTGAGGTAAACACACAGTTCTGGGTAGCTCCTCTACAGCAGGAAGCGGTCTCCTGCCTGACTGATAACATACTCACAGAGTACTGGGTAGCTCCTCTACAGCAGGAAGCGGTCTCCTGCCCGACTGATAACACACTCACAGAGTTCTGGGTAGCTCCTCTACAGCAGGAAGCGGTCTCCTGCCTGACTGAAAACACACTCACAGAGTTCTGGGTAGCTCCTCTACAGCAGGAAGCGGTCTCCTGCCCGACTGAGGAAGCAGTAGATGTTCTGGTCCAGTTTGGCACTACATATCAGGGTCAGGGTTCTCAACTCTGGTGTACTTGAAAAACAAGTAGAAAAAACTTCAACCAGTCACTCACCTCTCATTAGGACTGTGTGTGTGTGTGTGTGTGTGTGTGTGTGTGTGTGTGTGTGTGTGTGTGTGTGTGTGTGTGTGTGTGTGTGTGTGTGTGTGTGTGTGTGTGTGTGTGTGTTCTGGTCTACATCTGTGTAATGCCTCACAAAGCATCTTGCTTTAAATCAGTTAATTCCAGTTCAGAATGAACATTATTGTATTTTAACAGCAACAGTTCCAACCAAGACAGATATGTAAGAGCGTTTTAAATGGGGGGAAATAAACATGAATAGATATTTATATGGGTATTTAATTGAAATCGTTATTCGTCTATATAGTATTTGTTTTAGGTATAAGGGAAAACAAATGTACTGATGTTTTCATAAGCTTGGGACCCAGGGAAGCACAGACTTTCTGATTTGGGTCCCAGGCTGGAAAAGTGTAAGAACTCCTGCCATAGAGATTAGAGGACTCCTCTGTGTATCTGTCCCATTAGGGCTTCTGGGAGAGCTTTGTTGGAACAGGTGTAAAGACAAGGTTGGTGATTTACTGCCCCCTGGAGGGTGTTGTTGGAACAGGTGTAAAGACAAGGTTGGTGATTTACTGCCCCCTGGAGGATGTTGTTGGAACAGGTGTAAAGACAAGGTTGGTGATTTACTGCCCCCTGGAGGGTGTTGTTGGAACAGGTGTAAAGACAAGGTTGCTGATTTACTGCCCCCTGGAGGGTGTTGTTGGAACAGGTGTAAAGACAAGGTTGATGATTTACTGCCCCCTGGAGGGTGTTCTTGGAACAGGCAAACAAGGTTGGTGATTTACTGCCCCCTGGAGGGTGTTGTTGGAACAGGTGTAAAGACAAGGTTGGTGATTTACTGCCCCCTGGAGGGTGTTGTTGGAACAGGTGTAAAGACAAGGTTTGCGATTTACTGCCCCCTGGAGGGTGTTGTTGGAACAGGTGTAAAGACAAGGTTTGCGATTTACTGCCCCCTGGAGGGTGTTGTTGGAACAGGTGTAAAGACATGGTTGGTGATTTACTGCCCCCTGGAGGGTGTTGTTGGAACAGGTGTAAAGACAAGGTTTGCGATTTACTGCCATCTGCAGTTATGGAATGTTTGCTCACGAGTATAATTCATTAGCTGATGCTGATGACCTGGATGGAATCATGTGATCCTTCCTTAACCCATAGGAAGTCCCACCCAGTTGACTACTTCAAAATGATGGAAGCCTTCAATGGCAATATCCATGCACAAATGGGTTTTATCCACCTTGAGGCAGCTATAATTCTCTATGTGCGATACAGAAGACCAGTGGTTCATGTATTTCTAACAAAGATGGTGGATAAATCAAGATAATTCACTCAGGCCGTTTCCCGTTGAAAATAATGGTCAGTTCACCAGGAGGGATCAGCCAATGAAGTTGGAAGTCCCACCCAGTTGACTACTTCAAAATGGTGGAAGCCCTCAATGGTAATGTCCATGCAAAAACAGGTTATTTCCAGATATGACCTCTTTCCATCTCTATGCTGTTACCCCATAAAAGAGCAAACCAAACACCCAGGTGGGAAGACGGCCTTGACTGGGGTCCTGTGTGCCATGTGCTGAGACTTTGACAACAAAAAAAGGATATAGCTTTTATCAGATTTGACATTTCGTAGTAGGTTAGGAGAACTTATGCAGCAGGTTATGTAATTAACCTGTCAGGTTTAAAAAAATACTTTAAGCTCAGGAAAAGGGTTTAGGATAGCTAAAATGCAAAAAAATATATAAAAAATAACCTTTTGACTTAAATTTGACAAAAGCTGTATTCGTTCCAGCCATGGCCATGTGCTGTTTGAAGGGTGCATGTGCTGTTTGAAGGGTGCATGTGCTATTTGAAGGGTGCCATGTGCTGTTTGAAGGGTGCCATGTGCTATTTGAAGGGTGCCATGTGCTATTTGAAGGGTGCCATGTGCTGTTTGAAGGGTGCCATGTGCTGTTTGAAGGGTGCCATGTGCTGTTTGAAGGGTGCCATGTGCTGTTTGAAGGGTGCATGTGCTGTTTGAAGGGTGCCATGTGTGTTTATCCCAGTGTTTAATCCAAAGTATTCCTTGCTTTAACTGCTATTTGTAATTCAACAACAACAACAACAGATAATGAAACAAACCAAAGAATGTAATGTTCATTTTTATTCTTTCTACATGCTACATTCTATTCCGGTGTACTTTGTGAACATGAAGCTGATGAGAACTAATTGTTACACACTGTGGCTGTATTAACACAGGCAGCCCAATTCGGATCTTTTTGCAATTGGGGGATTGTGGTCTAACATCAACACTTCAACACTTGGAGAAGTAGCTGGAGGCCACCGTGGCGACACATTCCTTCTGGAAGAGCAGCTTGATCCTACAAAATAATTCAAATGTTGATATTCAGGTACAGCCCTAGAGGTGCTGGCAAAAATTCACTAAAGGACATCCTAAATTCACTTAAAGGACATCCTAAATTCACTTAAAGGACATTCTAAATTCACTAAAGGACATTCTAAATTCACTAAAGGACATTCTAAATTCACTAAAGGACATTCTAAATTCACTAAAGGACATTCTAAATTCACTAAAGGACATTCTAAATTCACTAAAGGACATTCTAAATTCACTAAAGGACATTCTAAATTCACTTAAAGGACATTCTAAATTCACTAAAGGACATTCTTAATTCACTTAAAGGACATTCTTAAGTGATATTCTCATAGAATGTTTCACACATTTAAAAAGATTGAATGCGAACCAATAAACTCACGTTAATAAAGATGGAAATAAAATGTATTTACAAAATGTAAAATACACATTTTTAATTTGCATACTTACATTCTCTTTAGAGCCATTGTTTGAACGCGACCACTTTCCCTGTTTGAATGGAGAGAAAAAATATATACAAATCTGAAAGTTAATACCAATTTCTGTGCAGAAACACAGTATATTAACACAATAAGAAACTGGAGATAATACATCCACCTCAAAACCAAACACTTACATTGTCTGTCTGATAGTCTCCACACAGTTTAAGTCATCACTTATGTCGTCGTCAATCAAAGCTTGAGAGAAACAAAAAGCCCAACAGAGATGCTTAACTGACACTGTCATACAAGCCATTTTAGAGATGCTTAACTGACACTTTCATACAAGCCATTTTAGAGATGCTTAACTGACACTGTCATACAAGCCATTTTAGAGATGCTTAACTGACACTTTCATACAAGCCATTTTAGAGATGCTTAACTGACACTGTCATACAAGCCATTTTAGAGATGCTTAACTGACACTGTCACACAAGCCATTTTAGAGATGCTTAACTGACACTGTCATACAAGCCATTTTAGAGATGCTTAACTGACACTGTCATACAAGCCATTTTAGAGATGCTTAACTGACACTGTCATACAAGCCATTTTAGAGATGCTTAACTGACACTGTCATACAAGCCATTTTAGAGATGCTTAACTGACACTGTCACACAAGCCATTTTAGAGATGCTTAACTGACACTGTCATACAAGCCATTTTAGAGATGCTTAACTGACACTGTCATACAAGCCATTTTAGAGATGCATAACGGACACTTTCACACAAGCCATTTTAATCTAACATCCACCTCCTCTATCAATAATCCTGTTGTGCATCTTTAGCATGTTAATACATAAGGTTTTTTCCGATCGGTCAAATACATTGAACTCACCACTGCAGTTCATCTGGCAAAGGTTCAGCGATGGAGTGGAGCCCGAGGAACAAATCACACGATCGCTCAGCTGAAACAAGCCGTAGAGGGTTCCCATGGTCTCTTCTTCGCTGGAGTTTTCCTCTCCTGAGGTGAAGTGATTCCCAGCGTGTCTCTTACCCCTCTTAGGAGGCTGCTCAGGGCGGGTAGGAAGGGTAAGGCGGGTAGGGCGGGTAGGGCGGGTATGATGGTTATCATTGTTAGCAGTGTGAGTAGGGTCAACACCATCCCCGGCGTGTCTCTTACCCCTCTTAGGAGGGGGCTCAAGGCGGGTAGAAAGGGTAGGGCGGGTAGAAAGGGTAAGAAAGTTAGGGCGGGTAGGATGGTTATCATTGTTAGCAGTGTGGGTAGGGTCAACATCATCCCCGGCGTGTCTCTTACCCCTCTTAGGAGGGGGCTCAGGGCGTTGGCGGTTATTAACCTTAGCAGGGCGGGTAGGGGGGACATCAGGGCTGTCATCATCCCTCCAAGCAGTCACAAAACTGGTGTTGAAACCGGAGGCCTTCTCCACGTGACAGACGACTGGAAGCGTAAAGATGTAGCGTTACTTAATCAGGGCCGATTTCCCAAACACAGATTTAGACTAGTCTTGGAATAAAAAGCCATTTCAATTGAGAATCTCATTTTAAAAAATGTCTTAGTCTGGGATTAGGCTTAATCTGTGTTCTGGGAAACCAATCCACAGCATTTAAGAAATCGTTCAGATTTTTTTCAAGGAAAAAAACCCATTGGGTTATGTAATGTAACTTACTTTTAGCCACAAAATCGTTGTTTGTCAGGTTCTTCACTCCGGCTGGCCCAGTCAGGTTGAATTTGAGGGCCTCCTTCTCCAACAAGTTCTTCAGCTCACATTTGGAGAGGATCCGTCCCTCAGACAGACTGGGGACCAAAGCTGCTACAGCCAACACCACCAACATCTGCATCTTCATGTTGTCTCTGTCCGTCTTTCCTCGATTGAGACGAGAAGACGACAGTGGCAGTAAATATACTCTTGGGAGTGACGTGACCAAGAATCGTACTTACCTTTTTTTTTTTTTATCTAAGGCAATAAAGCTGTCTCTCTGAAATATGTGAAAGGACTACGTCAATGTAACAAAACTCCACCCAATATTTTGTTTCACCACTCAGTTCAGACCCTTTGGGGAAATGCTTTATAAACTGCCTTGTGATGGTATAACAAAGGGTTTTCCTTTGTTAAATAAATTACACCTTGACCTACTAGGCTTTAGACACACAATAAGAACAAACAACTCCCACGGGTATCTCACGACCACATGACTGCAAAATCACCAGGTAACTTCAATCGCTGTGAGCCTCACCTAATAACACTACATATGTGTCCAGAAGTCATCTCTCGAAACGGAGCGAAAACCCGAAACTCGCACCAAGAGCTAAAAATAGCATTCTTTTCATGTTCCTGTTCTGACTGATCACATGACGTATAGAGTAACGTGAGACCCTTCAATGTGGTTTGTTTCCATGCATTGTTTTCATCTGTACTGTTCATGTCAGGGACATCGTGTTTGCAGATGGATAACATGTCTGGAATGGAACAATACAAAAAGGTACCATATCAATGACATAAACTCAGCAAAAAAAGAAATGTCCCTTTTTCAGAACCCTGTCAAAGATAATTCGGAAAAATCCAAATAACTTCACAGATCTTCATTGTAAAGGGTTTAAACACTGTTTCCCATGCTTGTTCAATGAACCATTAACAATTAATGAACATGCACCTGTGGAACGGTCGTGAAGACACTAACAGCTTACAGACGGTAGGCAATTAAGGTCACAGTTATGAAAATGTAGGACACTAAAGAGGCCTTTCTACTGACTCTGAAAAACACCAAAAGAAAGATGCCCAGGGTCCCTGCTTATCTGCGTGAACATGCCTTAGGCCTGCTGCAAGGAGGCCTGCAAGGAGGACTGCAGATGTGGCCAAGGCAATACATTGCAATGTCCGTACTTTGAGACGCCTAAGACAGGGAGACAGGACGGACAGCTGATAGTCCTCCCAATGCCAGACCAGGTGGAAAAACACCTGCACAGGATCGGTACATCTGAACATCACACCTGTGGGACAGGTACAGGATGGCAACAACAACTGCCCGAGTTACACCAGGAACGCACAATCCCTCCATCAGTGCTCAGATGGCCCGCAATAGGCTGAGAGAGGCTGGACTGAGGGCTTGTAGGCCTGTTGTAAGGCAGGTCCTCACCAGACAACAGCGTCGCCTATGGGCACAAACCCGCCGTCGCTGGACCAGACAGAACTGGCAAAAAGTGCTCTTCGCTGACGAGTCGTGGTTCTGTCTCACCAGGGGTGATGTTCGGATATAACATTTATCGTCGAAGAAATGAGCGTTACACTGAGGCCTGTACTCTGGAGCAGGATCGATTTGGAGGTGGAGGGTCCGTCATGGTCTGGGGCGGTGTCTCAGCATCTTCGGACTGAGCTTGTTGTCATTGCAGGCAATCTCAACGCTGTGCGTTACAGGGAAGACATCCTCCTCCCTCATGTGGTACCCTTCCTGCAGGCTCATCCTGACATGACCCTACAGCATGACAATGCCAACAGCCACGGTGCCACCAGCCACGGTGCCACCAGCCACAGGGCCAACAGCCACGGTGCCAACAGCCACGGTGCCACCAGCCACGGTGCCACCAGCCACGGTACCACCAGCCACGGGGCCACCAGCCACGGGGCCACCAGCCACGGGGCCACCAGCCACGGTACCACCAGCCACGGTGCCAACAGCCACGGTACCACCAGCCACGGTACCACCAGCCACGGTGCCAACAGCCACGGGGCCACCAGCCACGGTACCACCAGCCACGGTGCCAACAGCCACGGTGCCACCAGCCACGGTACACAGTGCAAGTGATCAATGCAGTTGTTTATTCCTGACAGATTATTAGAGCCATTATAATTCTTAACTCTTCTTGAACTGCATTGTTGGTTAAGGGCTTGGATGTAAGCGTTTCACGGTAAGATCACGTTGTATTTGGAGCATGTCACATATAAAAGTTTGATTTGATTTTGAAGTAGGTGAACAAAAATGAACAGTAAACATGACACTGACAAAAGTTCCAAAAGAATAAAGACTTTTCAACATTTTTGGTTTGGAGGGTTTGTATTTTGTCCTGTAATTCATTCAGTGTAATTGGAGAATCCAGTGGGTTCTGGTCGTCTTTAATAGTTGATTCTAAGATTTGTATTTGATCATGTTTATGTTTTTACTGTTTGTTCTTTGTTATAGAGCCAAAAAGATTGGAAAAGTGGTTTATCCACACATCTCCATATTGGATAGATAACTCTTTGTCTTGTTTGTTTAGTGTTTTACAGAAAATCTCTCTCTCCCTCACCCTCTCTGTCCCTCTCTCCCTCACCCTCTCTGTCCCTCTCTCCCTCACCCTCTCTGTCCCTCTCTCCCTCACCCTCTCTGTCCCTCTCTCCCTCACCCTCTCTGTCCCTCTCTCCCTCACCCTCTCTGTCCCTCTCCCTCTCTGTCCCTCTCTCCCCCTCTCCCTCTCTGTCCCTCTCTCCCCCTCACCCTCTCTGTCCCTCTCTCCCTCACCCTCTCTGTCCCTCTCTCCCTCACCCTCTCTGTCCCTCTCTCCCTCACCCTCTCTGTCCATCTCCCTCTCTGTCCCTCTCTCCCTCACCCTCTCTGTCCCTCTCTCCCTCACCCTCTCTGTCCCTCTCTCCCTCACCCTCTCTGTCCATCTCCCTCTCTGTCCCTCTCTCCCTCACCCTCTCTGTCCCTCTCTGTCCCTCTCCCTCTCTGTCCCTCTCCCTCTCTGTCCCTCCCTCCCTCACCCTCTCTGTCCCTCTCTCCCTCACCCTCTCTGTCCCTCTCTCCCTCACCCTCTCTGTCCCTCTCCCTCACCCTCTCTGTCCCTCTCCCTCTCTGGGAGGCACTGGTCACTAGCCCTCACTGTGTTTTAGGCACTGGTCACCAGCACTCACTGTGTTTTAGGCACTGGTCACTAGCCCTCACTGTGTTTTAGGCACTGGTCACTAGCCCTCACTGTGTTTTAGGCTGGTCACCAGCACTCACTGTGTTTTAGGCACTGGTCACTAGCCCTCACTGTGTTTTAGGCTGGTCACCAGCACTCACTGTGTTTTAGGCACTGGTCACTAGCCCTCACTGTGTTTTAGGCTAGTCAACAGCACTCACTGTGTTTTAGGCACTGGTCACTAGCCCTCACTGTGTTTTAGGCTAGTCACCAGCACTCACTGTGTTTTAGGCACTGGTCACCAGCACTCACTGTGTTTTAGGCTAGTCACCAGCACTCACTGTGTTTTAGGCTAGTTACCAGCACTCACTGTGTTTTAGGCACTGGTCACCAGCCCTCACTGTGTTTTAGGCACTGGTCACCAGCCCTCACTGTGTTTTAGGCACTGGTCACCAGCCCTCACTGTGTTTTAGGCTAGTCACCAGCACTCACTGTGTTTTAGGCTAGTCACCAGCCCTCACTGTGTTTTAGGCTAGTCACCAGTACTCACTGTGTTTTAGGCTGGTCACCAGCACTCACTGTGTTTTAGGCACTGGTCACCAGCCCTCACTGTGTTTTAGGCACTGGTCACTAGCCCTCACTGTGTTTTAGGCACTGGTCACTAGCCCTCACTGTGTTTTAGGCACTGGTCACTAGCCCTCACTGTGTTTTAGGCACTGGTCACTAGCCCTCACTGTGTTTTAGGCACTGGTCACTAGCCCTCACTGTGTTTTAGGCACTGGTCACCAGCACTCACTGTGTTTTAGGCACTGGTCACTAGCCCTCACTGTGTTTTAGGCTAGTCACCAGCACTCACTGTGTTTTAGGCTAGTCACCAGCCCTCACTGTGTTTTAGGCTAGTCACCAGCCCTCACTGTGTTTTAGGCTAGTCACCAGCCCTCACTGTGTTTTAGGCACTGGTCACTAGCCCTCACTGTGTTTTAGGCACTGGTCACTAGCCCTCACTGTGTTTTAGGCACTGGTCACTAGCCCTCACTGTGTTTTAGGCACTGGTCACCAGCACTCACTGTGTTTTAGGCACTGGTCACTAGCCCTCACTGTGTTTTAGGCTAGTCACCAGCACTCACTGTGTTTTAGGCACTGGTCACTAGCCCTCACTGTGTTTTAGGCTGGTCACTAGCACTCACTGTCTTTTAGGCTAGTCACCAGCCCTCACTGTGTTTTAGGCACTGGTCACTAGCCCTCACTGTGTTTTAGGCTAGTCACCAGCCCTCACTGTGTTTTAGGCACTGGTCACTAGCACTCACTGTGTTTTAGGCACTGGTCACCAGCCCTCACTGTGTTTTAGGCTAGTCACCAGCACTCACTGTGTTTTAGGCACTGGTCACTAGCCCTCACTGTGTTTTAGGCTAGTCACTAGCCCTCACTGTGTTTTAGGCTGGTCACCAGCCCTCACTGTGTTTTAGGCTGGTCACCAGCCCTCACTGTGTTTTAGGCACTGGTCACTAGCACTCACTGTGTTTTAGGCTAGTCACTAGCACTCACTGTGTTTTAGGCACTGGTCACTAGCCCTCACTGTGTTTTAGGCTAGTCACCAGCACTCACTGTGTTTTAGGCACTGGTCACCAGCACTCACTGTGTTTTAGGCTAGTCACCAGCACTCACTGTGTTTTAGAAACTGGTCACTAGCACTCACTGTGTTTTAGGCTAGTCACCAGCACTCACTGTGTTTTAGGCTAGTCACTAGCACTCACTGTGTTTTAGGCTAGTCACTAGCCCTCACTGTGTTTTAGGCACTGGTCACTAGCCCTGACTGTGTTTTAGGCTAGTCACCAGCACTCACTGTGTTTTAGGCTAGTCACCAGCACTCACTGTGTTTTAGGCTAGTCACTAGCCCTCACTGTGTTTTAGGCTAGTCACCAGCACTCACTGTGTTTTAGGCTAGTCACCAGCACTCACTGTGTTTTAGGCTAGTCACCAGTACTCACTGTGTTTTAGGCTAGTCACCAGCACTCACTGTGTTTTAGGCTAGTCACCAGTACTCACTGTGTTTTAGGCTAGTCACCAGTACTCACTGTGTTTTAGGCTAGTCACCAGCACTCACTGTGTTTTAGGCTAGTCACCAGCACTCACTGTGTTTTAGGCACTGGTCACCAGCACTCACTGTGTTTTAGGCACTGGTCACCAGCACTCACTGTGTTTTAGGCTAGTCACCAGCACTCACTGTGTTTTAGGCTAGTCACCAGCACTCACTGTGTTTTAGGCTAGTCACCAGTACTCACTGTGTTTTAGGCTAGTCACCAGCACTCACTGTGTTTTAGGCTAGTCACCAGCACTCACTGTGTTTTAGGCTAGTCACCAGCACTCACTGTGTTTTAGGCTAGTCACCAGCCCTCACTGTGTTTTAGGCTAGTCACCAGCACTCACTGTGTTTTAGGCTAGTCACTAGCCCTCACTGTGTTTTAGGCACTGGTCACTAGCCCTCACTGTGTTTTAGGCTAGTCACTAGCCCTCACTGTGTTTTAGGCTAGTCACTAGCACTCACTGTGTTTTAGGCACTGGTCACTAGCCCTCACTGTGTTTTAGGCTAGTCACCAGCACTCACTGTGTTTTAGGCTAGTCACCAGCACTCACTGTGTTTTAGGCTAGTCACTAGCCCTCACTGTGTTTTAGGCTAGTCACCAGCACTCACTGTGTTTTAGGCTAGTCACCAGCCCTCACTGTGTTTTAGGCTAGTCACCAGCACTCACTGTGTTTTAGGCACTGGTCACTAGCACTCACTGTGTTTTAGGCTAGTCACCAGCACTCACTGTGTTTTAGGATAGTCACCAGCACTCACTGTGTTTTAGGCACTGGTCACCAGCACTCACTGTGTTTTAGGCTAGTCACCAGCACTCACTGTGTTTTAGGCACTGGTCACTAGCACTCACTGTGTTTTAGGATAGTCACTAGCCCTCACTGTGTTTTAGGATAGTCACTAGCCCTCACTGTGTTTTAGGCACTGGTCACTAGCCCTCACTGTGTTTTAGGCTAGTCACCAGCACTCACTGTGTTTTAGGCTAGTCACCAGCACTCACTGTGTTTTAGGCTAGTCACTAGCCCTCACTGTGTTTTAGGCTAGTCACCAGCACTCACTGTGTTTTAGGCTAGTCACCAGCACTCACTGTGTTTTAGGCTAGTCACCAGTACTCACTGTGTTTTAGGCTAGTCACCAGTACTCACTGTGTTTTAGGCTAGTCACCAGCACTCACTGTGTTTTAGGCTAGTCACCAGCACTCACTGTGTTTTAGGCTAGTCACCAGTACTCACTGTGTTTTAGGCTAGTCACCAGTACTCACTGTGTTTTAGGCTAGTCACCAGCACTCACTGTGTTTTAGGCTAGTCACCAGCACTCACTGTGTTTTAGGCTAGTCACCAGTACTCACTGTGTTTTAGGCTAGTCACCAGCACTCACTGTGTTTTAGGCTAGTCACCAGCACTCACTGTGTTTTAGGCTAGTCACCAGTACTCACTGTGTTTTAGGCTAGTCACCAGCACTCACTGTATTTTAGGCTAGTCACCAGCCCTCACTGTGTTTTAGGCACTGGTAATCAGCCTTTATTGTGTTTTGGACCACATGGTGACCAGTTGTTTTGGAAACTGGTCACCAGCCTCCACTGTGTTTTTGCTAGTTACCAGCCTTCGCTTTGGACAATGGTGACCAGCATACCCCCATGTGTTTTGGACACTTATGACCAGCATGGTATGGTAAAAAGACTATGTATCAAGACCCAGGATATGACCCAGATGCAGACACATGAGGCGGATAGCACAGTTCTCAGATCATTTATTATAAACACGGGGCAGGTAAAGGACAGGTCGAGGAGGACAGGCAGAGGTTCGTAATCAGGTCAGTCAGGCAGATACAGGACGGCAGGCAGGCTCGGGGTCAGGGCAGGCAGAATGGTCAGAACCAGGAAAAACTAGCAAACAGAACTTGAGAAACAGGAAGACGGGAAAGCACGCTGGTAAGACCTGACAAGACGAACTGGCCACAGACACCCAGAGAACACAGGTATAAATACACAGGGGATAATGGTGCAGATTGTGCTTGTCTCCTTCCCTCCAGGTGTCACCAAAGACAGGTGAAACAGATCAAGATGTGACAGTAATAAATAGTACAACTACTGAGGTATATTTTATTGTATGCAAAAAAAAAAACTGGTACATTTTACTATTTTATACTAATACAATTTCTCATTGAACGAGAATTTGTAATAAAGTACTACAAAAAAGCTAAAGATGTTTGCTAGCTTGAACAGCAACCCCAAAATGGCACAGTATATACGTCTGCTCTCAGAGCAGCATTAAAACCAGTTGATACAAACTGGTCAACATCTTTAGCTGGCTAGTTTTTTAACCTAAGGCTTATTAAACTGTTGGCTAGCTAACATGATAAATTAGAAAAACGAATTGCTAGCCAAATAAGGTTAGCTTAGCTAGCTAACACCCCCAGACCATAACTTACTCAGTAGCCTCCTCCTGTACACTCCGCATGCAAAGGCTCCCCAATAACTTTACCCATTCTCACAGCATGACTGCGCAGTTTACCTCACAATAATTAAGGCTTGTTTTTTTGTGTACAACAGCAAAGTTTTTATGAGCTGCCTTGTCTGTCTGGGCCAAGCTTTCCCAATGCTGTTGGTCATTGAATGTCTGTGACGTGGCCTCGTTTGACTCATGCACTTCTAAAAAGCAGCCACTAGATGGCGTCCTAAACTATCTGATGTCCCCAAAACATCTCTGTGGAAAAAGTGCCAGTTAATTTAACGTGATACCATAGAGCAGCCTTTCTTTAAAGCATGGGTCGCGACGTGTGAGAGTAAATTCATAATTTGTTATTAATTACTGGAATTGATTTGGTCAAGTGGAACTGAACTTTCTGCTCAGTTTGGCAGCTGCGCGAGTTTCGGCAGTTTCCTTCAGTCCGCGACCCACCGACTGCAGTACTGTCGTTCAGCAGCAGATTGAGCGCTGTCAGTCATTTGCCGCGTTCAAAACAACTGGGAACTCGGAAAAATACGACGTCAGTAAACAATACATTTGAAGATGAAACATGATCAGACCTACTGTGCATCTTACTATATAAATTATTGTTGAAAACAAGTCTAGGTGGGAACTGTTGCTGTTAAAATACAAGTAATATGTTTTGTTCTGAACTGGAATAAACTGATTGAAGCAAGATGCTTTTTGAGGCAAACACACATTTCTGGGTTGCTCCTCTACAGCAGGAAGCGGTCTCCTGCCTGACTGATAACACACTCACAGAGTTCTGGGTAGCTCCCCTACAGCAGAAAGAGGTCTCCTGCCTGACTGATAACACACTCACAGAGTTCTGGGTAGCTCCTCTACAGCAGCAAGCGGTCTCCTGCCTGACTGATAACACACTCACAGAGTTCTGGGTAGCTCCTCTACAGCAGCAAGCGGTCTCCTGCCTGACTGATAACACACTCACAGAGTTCTGGGTAGCTCCTCTACAGCAGGAAGCGGTCTCCTGCCCGACTGATAACACACACACAGAGTTCTGGGTAGCTCCTCTACAACAGGAAGCGGTCTCCTGCCTGACTGATAACACACTCACAGAGTTCTGGGTAGCTCCTCTACAGCAGGAAGCGGTCTCCTGCCCGACTGAGGAAGCAGTAGATGTTCTGGTCCAGTTTGGCACCACATATCAGGGTCAGGGTTCTCAACTCTGGTGTCCTTGAAAAACAAGTACAAAAAACTTCAACCAGTCACTCACCTCTCATTAGGACTGTGTGTGTGTGTGTGTGTGTGTGTGTGTGTGTGTGTGTGTGTTCTGGTCTACATCTGTGTAATGCCTCAAAAAGCATCTTGCTTTAATCAGTTCATTCCAGTTCAGAATGAACATTATTTATTGTATTTTAACAGCAACAGTTCCAACCTAGACAGATACGTAAGAGCGTTTTTAATGGGGGGGGATAACATGAATAGCTATTTATATGGGTATTTAATTTAATCGTTATTTGTCTATATTGTATTTGTTTTAGGTATAAGGGAAAACAAATGTACTGATGTTTTCATAAACTTGGGTCCCAGGGAAAACACAGAATTTCTGATTTGTGTCCCAGGCTGAAAAAGTGTAAGAACTCCTGCCATAGAGATTAGAGGACTCCTCTGTGTATCTGTCCATTTTCTTCTTCTACTACTTCTATGAGTTGGTAAACAAACTGAAAGGATGCACATTGCCCCCTGGAGGGTGTTGTTGGAACAGGTGTAAAGACAAGGTTGGTGATTTACTGCCCCCTGGAGGGTGTTGTTGGAACAGGTGTAAAGACAAGGTTGGTGATTTACTGCCCCCTGGAGGGTGTTCTTGGAACAGGTGTAAAGACAAGGTTTGCGATTTACTGCCATCTGCAGTTATGGAATGTTTGCTCACGATTATAATTCATTAGCCGATACTGATGACCTGGATGGAATCATGTGATCCTTCCTTAACCCATAGGAAGTCCCACCCAGTTGACTACTTCAAAATGATGGAAGCCTTCAATGGCAATATCCATGCACAAATGGGTTTTATCCACCTTGAGGCAGCTATAATTCTCTATGTGCGATACAGAAGACCAGTGGTTCATGTATTTCTAACAAATATGGTGGATAAATCAAGATAATTCACTCAGGCCGTTTCCCGTTGAAAATAATGGTCAGTTCACCAGGAGGGATCAGCCAAGGAAGTTGGAAGTCCCACCCAGTTGACTACTTCAAAATGGTGGAAGCCCTCAATGGTAATGTCCATGCAAAAACAGGTTATTTCCAGATATGACCTCTTTCCATCTCTATGCTGTTACCCCATAAAAGAGCAAACCAAACACCCAGGTGGGAAGACGGCCTTGACTGGGGTCCTGTGTGCCATGTGCTGAGATTTGGACAACAAAAAAAGGATATAGCTTTTATCAGATTTGACATTTCGTAGCAGGTTAGGAGAACTTATGCAGCAGGTTATGTAATTAACCTGTCAGGTTTAAAAAAAATACTTTAAGCTCAGGAAAAGGGTTTAGGATAGCTAAAATGCAAAAAAATATATAAAAAATAACCTTTTGACTTAAATTTGACAAAAGCTGTATTCGTTCCAGCCATGGCCATGTGCTGTTTGAAGGGTGCATGTGCTGTTTGAAGGGTGCATGTGCTGTTTGAAGGGTGCATGTGCTGTTTGAAGGGTGCATGTGCTGTTTGAAGGGTGCATGTGCTGTTTGAAGGGTGCCATGTGCTGTTTGAAGGGTGCCATGTGCTGTTTGAAGGGTGCCATGTGCTGTTTGAAGGGTGCCATGTGCTGTTTGAAGGGTGCCATGTGCTGTTTGAAGGGTGCCATGTGCTGTTTGAAGGGTGCCATGTGCTGTTTGAAGGGTGCCATGTGCTGTTTGAAGGGTGCATGTGCTGTTTGAAGGGTGCATGTGCTGTTTGAAGGGTGCCATGTGCTGTTTGAAGGGTGCCATGTGCTGTTTGAAGGGTGCATGTGCTGTTTGAAGGGTGCCATGTGCTGTTTGAAGGGTGCCATGTGCTGTTTGAAGGGTGCCATGTGCTGTTTGAAGGGTGCCATGTGCTGTTTGAAGGGTGCCATGTGCTGTTTGAAGGGTGCCATGTGCTGTTTGAAGGGTGCCATGTGCTGTTTGAAGGGTGCCATGTGCTGTTTGAAGGGTGCCATGTGCTGTTTGAAGGGTGCCATGTGCTGTTTGAAGGGTGCCATGTGCTGTTTGAAGGGTGCCATGTGCTGTTTGAAGGGTGCATGTGCTGTTTGAAGGGTGCCATGTGTGTTTATCCCAGTGTTTAATCCAAAGTATTCCTTGCTTTAACTGCTATTTGTAATTCAACAACAACAACAACAGATAATGAAACAAACCAAAGAATGTAATGTTCATTTTTATTCTTTCTACATGCTACATTCTATTCCGGTGTACTTTGTGAACATGAAGCTGATGAGAACTAATTGTTACACACTGTGGCTGTATTAACACAGGCAGCCCAATTCGGATCTTTTTGCAATTGGGGGATTGTGGTCTAACATCAACACTTCAACACTTGGAGAAGTAGCTGGAGGCCACCGTGGCGACACATTCCTTCTGGAAGAGCAGCTTGATCCTACAAAATAATTCAAATGTTGATATTCAGGTACAGCCCTAGAGGTGCTGGCAAAAATTCACTAAAGGACATCCTAAATTCACTTAAAGGACATCCTAAATTCACTTAAAGGACATCCTAAATTCACTTAAAGGACATTCTAAATTCACTAAAGGACATTCTAAATTCACTAAAGGACATTCTAAATTCACTAAAGGACATTCTAAATTCACTAAAGAACATTCTAAATTCACTAAAGGACATTCTAAATTCACTAAAGGACATTCTAAATTCACTTAAAGGACATTCTAAATTCACTAAAAGGACATTCTTAAGTGATATTCTCATAGAATGTTTCACACATTTAAAAAGATTGAATGCGAACCAATAAACTCACGTTAATAAAGATGGAAATAAAATGTATTTACAAAATGTAAAATACACATTTTTAATTTGCATACTTACATTCTCTTTAGAGCCATTGTTTGAACGCGACCACTTTCCCTGTTTGAATGGAGAGAAAAAATATATACAAATCTGAAAGTTAATACGAATTTCTGTGCAGAAACACAGTATATTAACACAATAAGAAACTGGAGATAATACATCCACCTCAAAACCAAACACTTACATTGTCTGTCTGATAGTCTCCACACAGTTTAAGTCATCACTTATGTCGTCGTCAATCAAAGCTTGAGAGAAACAAAAAGCCCAACAGAGATGCTTAACTGACACTGTCATACAAGCCATTTTAGAGATGCTTAACTGACACTTTCATACAAGCCATTTTAGAGATGCTTAACTGACACTGTCATACAAGCCATTTTAGAGATGCTTAACTGACACTGTCATACAAGCCATTTTAGAGATGCTTAACTGACACTGTCATACAAGCCATTTTAGAGATGCTTAACTGACACTGTCATACAAGCCATTTTAGAGATGCTTAACTGACACTGTCATACAAGCCATTTTAGAGATGCATAACTGACACTGTCACACAAGCCATTTTAGAGATGCTTAACTGACACTGTCACACAAGCCATTTTAGAGATGCTTAACGGACACACAAGCTATTTTAGAGATGCATAACGGACACTTTCACACAAGCCATTTTAATCTAACATCCACCTCCTCTATCAATAATCCTGTTGTGCATCTTTAGCATGTTAATACATAAGGTTTTTTCCGATCGGTCAAATACATTGAACTCACCACTGCAGTTCATCTGGCAAAGGTTCAGCGATGGAGTGGAGCCCGAGGAACAAATCACACGATCGCTCAGCTGAAACAAGCCGTAGAGGGTTCCCATGGTCTCTTCTTCGCTGGAGTTTTCCTCTCCTGAGGTGAAGTGATTCCCAGCGTGTCTCTTACCCCTCTTAGGAGGCTGCTCAGGGCGGGTAGGAAGGGTAAGGCGGGTAGGGCGGGTAGGATGGGTAGGGCGGGTAGGATGGTTATCATTGTTAGCAGTGTGGGTAGGGTCAACATCATCCCCGGCGTGTCTCTTACCCCTCTTAGGAGGGGGCTCAAGGCGGGTAGAAAGGGTAGGGCGGGTAGAAAGGGTAAGAAAGTTAGGGCGGGTAGGATGGTTATCATTGTTAGCAGTGTGGGTAGGGTCAACATCATCCCCGGCGTGTCTCTTACCCCTCTTAGGAGGGGGCTCAGGGCGATGGCGGTTATTAACCTTAGCAGGGCGGGTAGGGAGGACATCAGGGCCGTCATCATCCCTCCAAGCAGTCACAAAACTGGTGTTGAAACCGGAGGCCTTCTCCACGTGACAGACGACTGGAAGCGTAAACATGTAGCGTTACTTAATCAGGGCCGATTTCCCAAACACAGATTTAGACTAGTCTTGGAATAAAAAGCCATTTCAATTGAGAATCTCGATTTAAAAAAATGTTTCTTAGTCTAGGATTAGGCTTAATCTGTGTTCTGGGAAACCAATCCACAGCATTTAAGAAATCGTTCAGATTTTTTTCAAGGAAAAAAACCCATTGGGTTATGTAATGTAACTTACTTTTAGCCACAAAATCGTTGTTTGTCAGGTTCTTCACTCCGGCTGGCCCAGTCAGTTTGAATTTGAGGGCCTCCTTCTCCAACAAGTTCTTCAGCTCACATTTGGAGAGGATCCGTCCCTCAGACAGACTGGGGACCAAAGCTGCTACAGCCAACACCACCAACATCTGCATCTTCATGTTGTCTCTGTCCGTCTTTCCTCGATTGAGACGAGAAGATTCCAGTGGCAGTAAATATACTCTTGGTCGTCCCCCCTATTTTTTTAAGTAAGGCAATAAAGCTGGCTCTCTGAAATATGTGAAAGGACTACGTCAATGTAACAAAACTCCACCCAATATTTTGTTTCACCACTCAGTTCAGACCCTTTGGGGAAATGCTTTATAAACTGCCTTGTGATGGTATAACATAGGGTTTTCCTTTGTTAAATAAGTTACACCTTGACCTACTACCTCCGTACTGAAAACGGAGGTTAGGCTTTAGACACACAATAAGGACAAACAACTCCCACGGGTATCTCACGACCACATGACTGCAAAATCACCAGGTAACTTCAATCGCTGTGAGCCTCACCTAATAACACTACATATGTGTCCAGAAGTCATCTCTCCAAACGGAGCCAAAACCCGAAACTCGCACCAAGAGCTAAAAAATAGCATTCTTTTCATGTTCCTGTTCTGACTGGTCACATGACGTATAGAGTAACGTGAGACCCATCAATGTGGTTTGTTTCCATGCATTGTTTTCATCTGTACTGTTCATGTCAGGGACATCGTGTTTGCAGATGGATAACATGTCTGGAATGGAACAATACAAAAAGGTACCATATCAATGACATAAACTCAGCAAAAAAAGAAATGTCCCTTTTTCAGGACCATGCCTTTCAAAGATAATTCGTAAAAATCCAAATAACTTCACAGATCTTCATTGTAAAGGGTTTAAACACTGTTCACCATGCTTGTTCAATGAACCATTAACAATTAATGAACATGCACCTGTGGAACGGTTGTTAAGACACTAACAGCTTACAGATGGTAGGCAATTAAGGTCACAGTTATGAAAACTTAGGACACTAAAGAGGCCTTTCTACTGACTCTGAAAAACACCAAAAGAAAGATGCCCAGGGTCCCTGCTCATCTGCGTGAACATGCCTTAGGCATGCTGCAAGGAGGCCTGCAAGGAGGACTGCAGATGTGACCAAGGCAATACATTGCAATGTCCGTACTGTGAAACGCCTAAGACAGGGAGACAGGACAGACAGCTGATAGTCTTCGCAATGGCAGACCAGGTGGAAAAACACCTGCACAGGATCGGTACATCTGAACATCACACCTGTGGGACAGGTACAGGATGGCAACAACAACTGCCCGAGTTACACCAGGAACGCACAATCCCTCCATCAGTGCTCAGACGGCCCGCAATAGGCTGAGAGAGGCTGGACTGAGGGCTTGTAGGCCTGTCGTAAGGCAGGTCCTCACCAGACAACAGCGTCGCCTATGGGCACAAACCCACCGTCGCTAGACCAGACAGGACTGGCAAAAAGTGCTCTTCACTGACGAGTCGTGGTTTTGTCTCACCAGGGGTGATGGTCGGATTCACGTTTATCGTCGAAGGAATGAGCGTTACACTGAGGCCTGTACTCTGGAGCGGGATCGATTTGGAGGTGGAGGGTCCGTCATGGTCTGGGGCGGTGTGTCTCAGCATCATCGGACTGAGCTTGTTGTCATTGCAGGCAATCTCAACGCTGTGCGTTACAGGGAAGACATCCTCCTCCCTCATGTGGTACCCTTCCTGCAGGCTCATCCTGACAGGACCCTACAGCATGACAGAGCCAACAGCCACGGTGCCACCAGCCACGGGGCCAACAGCCACGGTGCCACCAGCCACGGTGCCAACAGCCACGGTGCCAACAGCCACGGTGCCAACAGCCACGGTGCAAGTGATCAATGCAGTTGTATATTCCTGACAGATTATTAGAGCCATAATGAAGATCTCCACAGAGCTGGGATGACCTATGACCTATATAAGATTACACAGGAAGAAACGTATCCAGGTAGTTACTGTAGCCTCAACATGTAACCATGGATGTTATTCATTTAAAGGTTGAATGTTACATTAGTTTGTATTAGAGCCTTAACTTTAGGCTATTTGCTGTATTACAAAGTATATTGAATTGTGTTTGGCTGCAGACGCAACCAGATATGAATATTTATAGGAGATGTATCTACTGCTTGGATGGTTCCATCTGAACCACTGGCTTCATCCCATTCTATAACTTCTGGTTGGATAGTTCCATCTGAGACACTGGCTTCATCCCATTCTTTACCTTCTGGTTGGATAGTTCCATCTGGAGACACTGGCTTCATCCCATTCTTTACCTTCTGGTTGGATAGTTCCATCTGGAGACACTGGCTTCATCCCATTCTTTACCTTCTGGTTGGATAGTTCCATCTGGAGACACTGGCTTCATCCCATTCTTTAACTTCTGGTTGGATAGTTCCATCTGAGACACGGGCTTCATCCCATTCTTTAACTTCTGGTTGGATAGTTCCATCTGACTCACTGGCTTCATCCCATTCTTTAACTTCTGGTTGGATAGTTCCATCTGACTCACTGGCTTCATCCCATTCTTTACCTTCTGGTTGGATAGTTCCATCTGGAGACACTGGCTTCATCCCATTCTTTAACTTCTGGTTGGATAGTTCCATCTGACTCACTGGCTTCATCCCATTCTTTAACTTCTGGTTGGATAGTTACATCTGACTCACTGGCTTCATCCCATTCTTTACCTTCTGGTTGGATAGTTCCATCTGAACCACTGGCTTCATCCCATTCTTTACCTTCTGGTTGGATAGTTCCATCTGAACCACTGGCTTCATCCCATTCTTTACCTTCTGGTTGGATAGTTCCATCTGGAGACACTGGCTTCATCCCATTCTTTACCTTCTGGTTGGATAGTTCCATCTGACTCACTGGCTTCATCCCATTCCTTACCTTCTGGTTGGATAGTTCCATCTGAACCACTAGCTTCATCCCATTCTTTAACTTCTGGTTGGACAGTTCCATCTGGAGACACTGGCTTCATCCCATTCTTTACCTTCTGGTTGGATAATTCCATCTGGAGACACTGGCTTCATCCCATTCTTTACCTTCTGGTTGGATAGTTCCATCTGGAGACACTGGCTTCATCCCATTCTTTACCTTCTGGTTGGATAGTTACATCTGGAGACACTGGCTTCATCCCATTCTTTAACTTCTGGTTGGATAGTTCCATCTGAGCCACTGGCTTCATCCCATTCTTTAACTTCTGGTTGGATAGTTCCTTCTGGAGACACTGGCTTCATCCCATTCTTTAACTTCTGGTTGAGCTGGATGCAGGTTAATAGACTATTTATTCTGTTTCAAAAGTGATATTGAATTGTGTTTGGTTGTCAACGCAACCAAATATAAACATTTGATTGAACAATAGTAATTCAAATGAATATACAGTGTCATAAGGAAAGTATTCACATATTTTTCCACATTTTGTTACGTTCCAGCCTTATTCTAAAACGAATCTCCTCAATCTGCCCACAATACCCCATAATGACAAAGCAACACACAGGTTTTTATAAAAATATCACATTTACTTAAGTATCCAGACTCTTTACTCAGTACTTTGTTGAAGCACCTTTCGCAGCAATTACAGCTTTGAGTCTTCTTGGGTATGACGCTATAAGCTTGGTGGTACATGTATTTGGGGAGTTTCTCCCATTCTTCTCTGCAGATCCTCTTGAGCTCTGTCAGATTGGATGGGGAACGTCGAGATATTCGCTCGGGTTCAAGTCTGGCTGGGCCACTCAAGGACATTCAGAGACTTGTCCTGAAGCCACTCCTGCGTTGTCTTGGCTGTGTGCTTAGGGTCGTTGTCATGTTTGAAGATGAACCTTCACCCCCAGTCTAAGGTCCTGAGCGCTCTGGAGCAGGATTTCTCTGTTAATCTTTCCTTCAATCCTGACTAGTCTCCCAGTCCCTGCCACTGAAAAACATCCCCACAGCATGATGCTGCCACCATGCTTCAACGTAGGGATGGTGCTAGGTTTCCTCCAGATGTGACACTTGGCATTCATGCCAAAAGGAGTTCAATCTTGGTTTCATCAGACCATAGAATCTTGTTTCTCATGGTCTGAGTCCTTTAGGTTACTTTTGACATGTGCCTTTCACTGAGGAGTGGCTAACGTCTGGCCACTCTACCATAAAGGCCTGATTGGTGGAGCGCTGCAGAGATGGTTGTCCATCTGGAAGATTCTCCCATCTCCACAGAGGAACTCTGGAGCTCTGTCAGAGTGACCATCAGGTTCTTGGTCACCTCCCTGACCAAGGCCCTTCTCCCCCGATTGCTCAATTTGCAAACATTTCTAAAAACCTGTTTTCGCTTTGTCATTATGGGGTATTGTGTGTAGAATGATAATGGTAATGAGGGGGGGGGGGGGGGGGGGAATTGAATCAATTTAAAAATTAGGCTGTAACATAAAATGTGGAAAAAGTCAAGGGGTGTGAATACATTCTGAATGCACTGTACGTTACTATAAGGGAAAATGCTCCATATCCCATGGAATGAAACAATATGACCTTATGTTTCATTGCATCCCGCTACCCCATAGGATTACTGATAAATGGCTTGTCCAAATGTTGTTGTATCGTCTGGTTGAGTATTGTCCTGTCAATCATCCTCCATTTTTTTTATGGTTGTCTCGTCACTGTCATTATCATGTTGTTTTTATGGTTGTTTTATGGTTTATTTTGGTAAATATTTTTCTTAACTCTTCTTGAACTGCATTGTTGGTTAAGGGCTTGGATGTAAGCGTTTCACCGTAAGGTCACGTTGTATTTGGAGCACGTCACAAATAAAAGTTTGATTTGATTTTGAAGTAGATAAACACAAATTAACAGTAAATATGACACTCACAAAAGTTCCAAAAGAATAAAGACATTTCAACATTTTTGGGTTGGAGATGTTTGTATTTTGTCCTGTAATTCATTCAGTGTAATTGCAGAATCCAGTGGGTTCTGGTAGTCTTTAATAGTTGATTCTAAGCTTTGTATTTGATCATGTTTTTACTGTTTGTTCTTTGTTATAGAGCCAAAAAGATTGGAAAAGTGCTTTATAGATAACTCTTCATCTTGTTTGTTTAGTGTTTTCCAGAAGAAAAAAAATCTCTCTCTCTCTGTCCCTCCCTCTGTCTCTCTCTCTCTCTCTCAAGGATGCACAGTGGCAAGCACACACACACACACACGCACACACACACACACACACACACACACACACACACACACACACACAGTGGTTGGTTGAGGTACATTAGAGGTGTGTTGTGCCTGGTCTAGCAGACATCCCAGTTCACAGTAGTCCAGTACCGCCCTCTAGTGGTGTTCAGTTGAATCTCATGACCTGACGCTGGTGTTTCCACCACTACTGTGCTGGTGGTTCTAGTTAGAGACCTTTAAAATGGATTCATCCCAGTTAACCACTATTAGACCACGGTGACATCTCAAAAGGAGCCCTATTCCCTAATAGTGCACTACTTTAGACCAGAGCCCTATTCTCTAAATGGTGCACTACTTTAGACCAGAGCCCTATTCCCTATATAGTGCACTACTTTAGACCAGAGCCCTATTCCCTATATAGTGCACTACTTTAGACCAGAGCCCTATTCCCTATATAGTGCACTACTTTAGACCAGAGCCCTATTCCCTATATAGTGCACTACTTTAGACCAGAGCCCTATTCCCTATGTAGTGCACTACTTTAGACCAGAGCTCATAACGCCTAGCCTGCTCCCTACACTCCCACCCTAGCCCTGTAGTAGGGTCCCACCATACACCCTACACCTCCCACCCTAGCCCTGTAGTAGGGGCCCACCATACACCCTACACCTCCCACCCTAGCCCTGTAGTAGGGGCCCACCATACACCTCCCACCCTAGCCCTGTAGTAGGGGCCCACCATACACCCTACACCTTCCACCCTAGCCCTGTAGTAGGGGCCCACCATACACCCTACACCCTAGCCTCGTAGTAGGGGTCCACCATACACCATACACCTCCCACCCTAGCCCTGTAGTAGGGGCCCACCATACACCCTACACCCTAGCCCTGTAGTAGGGGCCCACCATACACCCTACACCCTAGCCCTGTAGTAGGGGCCCACCCTACATCTCCCAACCTAGCCCTGTAGTAGGGGCCCACCATACACCCTACACCCTAGCCCTGTAGTAGGGGCCCACCCTACACCTCCCACCCTAGCCCTGTAGTAGGGGCCCACCCTACATCTCCCACCCTAGCCCTGTAGTAGGGGCCCACCCTACATCTCCCACCCTAGCCCCGTAGTAGGGGTCCACCCTACACCTCCCACCCTAGCCCTGTAGTGGGGGCCCACCATACACCTCCCACCCTAGCCCTGTAGTAGGGGTCCACCATACACCCTACACCTCCCACCCTAGCCCTGTAGTAGGGGTCCACCCTACATCTCCCACCCTAGCCCTGTAGTAGGGGTCCACCCTACATCTCCCACCCTAGCCCTGTAGTGGGGGCCCGCCATACACCTCCCAAACTAGCCCTGTAGTAGGGGTCCACCCTACACCTCCCACCCTAGCCCTGTTGTAGGGGTCCACCCTACACCTCCCACCCTAGCCCTGTTGTAGGGGTCCACCCTACACCTCCTACCCTAGCCCTGTTGTAGGGGTCCACCCTACACCTCCCACCCTAGCCCTGTAGTAGGGGTCCACCCTACACCTCCCACCCTAGCCCTGTAGTAGGGGTCCACCCTACACCCTACACCTCCCACCCTAGCCCTGTAGTAGGGGCCCACCATACACCCTACACCCTAGCCCTGTAGTAGGGGTCCACCCTACACCTCCCACCCTAGCCCTGTAGTGGGGGCCCACCATACACCCTACACCCTAGCCCTGTAGTAGGGGCCCACCATACACCCTACACCCTAGCCCTGTAGTAGGGGTCCACCCTACACCTCCCACCCTAGCCCTGTAGTAGGGGTCCACCATACGCCCTACACCTCCCACCCTAGCCCTGTAGTAGGGGCCCACCATACACCCTACACCTCCCACCCTAGCCCTGTAGTAGGGGCCCACCATACGCCCTACACCTCCCACCCTAGCCCTGTAGTAGGGGCCCACCATACACCCTACACCTCCCACCCTAGCCCTGTAGTAGGGGTCCACCATACACCCTACACCTCCCACCCTAGCCCTGTAGTAGGTCCCACCATACACCCTACACCTCCCACCCTAGCCCAGTAGTAGGGGCCCACACCCTGTCCCTGTTCTAGTCAGGAATGTGGAGAATGTTGTGTCCACAGTAGGGGGCCTTTCTCCCAGGCCCCGGGAGACCAGTCTGCTGGCTAATGAATGACCAGATGACTGACCAGACTATCAGAGTGTTAAACCAGGGATTGACTCCTGTGTCTGTGTTGCTGAAAACCCAGCTCATTCTCTCTCTCCACCCCCCTCTCTCTCCACCCCTCTCTCCACCCCCCTCTCTCTCCACCCCCCTCTCTCTCTCTCTCTACCCCTCTCTCTCTCTCTCTACCCCTCTCTCTCTCTCTCTACCCCTCTCTCTCTCTCTCTACCCCTCTCTCTCTCTCTCTCTACCCCTCTCTCTCTCTCTCTCTCTCTCTCTACCCCTCTCTCTCTCTCTCTCTCTACCCCTCTCTCTCTCTCTACCCCTCTCTCTCTCTCTCCACCCCTCTCTCTCTCCACCCCTCTCCCTCCCTCTCTCTCTCCACCCCTCTCCCTCTCTCTCTCTCTCCACCCCTCTCTCTCTCTCTCTCCACCCCTCTCTCTCTCTCTCTCCACCCCTCTCTCTCTCTCCACCCCTCTCTCTCTCTCCCCCCTGAATTATTGCTTATCTTGCCAACATATGATGTCCATTATGGCTTATAGAAGTGAATGTTTATTTCTTCAATAGAGAAAATCGTCATGTAAAGAAACATTTTAGTGAATGCTGGTTAAGAAACCGTTGTCGCAATTCAACACATGGAAATGTAAGAGGGGGGGATACATATTACCATGGTAATATAATAATCAGCATACAGAATAAAATGGTGCTCTCCAAAATAGAGGATTTGTCGAAATAACTACAAAAACATCATGCATTGACAGAGTGATCTTCACAAGCCAACTTGTCATAGAGAGAACATAATGTAGCAGCTAACTACACAGGACAGAATGTATCAGCTAACTACACAGGACAGAGAGAACAGAATGTAGCAGCTAACTACACAGGACAGAGAGAACAGAATGTACCAGCTAACTACACAGGACAGAATGTATCAGCTAACTACACAGGACAGAGAGAACAGAATGTAGCAGCTAACTACACAGGACAGATAGAACAGGACGTAGCAGCTAACTACACAGGACAGAGAGAACAGAATGTAGCAGCTAACTACACAGGACATAGAGAACAGAATGTAGCAGCTAACTACACAGGACAGAGAGAACAGAATGTAGCAGCTAACTACACAGGACATAGAGAACAGAATGTAGCAGCTAACTACACAGGACAGAGAGAACAGGACGTAGCAGCTAACTACACAGGACAGAGAGAACAGAATGTAGCAGCTAACTACACAGGACAGAGAGAACAGAATGTAGCAGCTAACTACACAGGACAGAGAGAACAGAATGTAGCAGCTAACTACACAGGACAGAGAGAACAGAATGTAGCAGCTAACTACACAGGACAGAGAGAACAGAATGTACCCGCTAACTACACAGGACAGAGAGAACAGAATGTAGCAGCTAACTACACAGGACATAGAGAACAGAATGTAGCAGCTAACTACACAGGACAGAGAGAACAGAATGTAGCAGCTAACTACACAGGACATAGAGAACAGAATGTAGCAGCTAACTACACAGGACATAGAGAACAGAATGTAGCAGCTAACTACACAGGACAGAGAGAACAGAATGTACCCGCTAACTACACAGGACATAGAGAACAGAATGTAGCAGCTAACTACACAGGACAGAGAGAACAGAATGTAGCAGCTAACTACACAGGACAGAGAGAACAGAATGTAGCAGCTAACTACACAGGACAGAGAGAACAGAATGTACCCGCTAACTACACAGGACAGAGAGAACAGAATGTAGCAGCTAACTACACAGGACATAGAGAACAGAATGTAGCAGCTAACTACACAGGACAGAGAGAACAGAATGTAGCAGCTAACTACACAGGACAGAGAGAACAGAATGTAGCAGCTAACTACACAGGACAGAATGTAGCAGCTAACTACACAGGACAGAGAGAACAGAATGTAGCAGCTAACTACACAGAACAGAATGTAGCAGCTAACTACACAGGACATAGAGAACAGAATGTAGCAGCTAACTACACAGGACAGAGAGAACAGAATGTAGCAGCTAACTACACAGGACAGAATGTAGCAGCTAACTACACAGGACAGAGAGAACAGAATGTAGCAGCTAACTACACAGGACAGAGAGAACAGAATGTAGCAGCTAACTACACAGGACAGAATGTAGCAGCTAACTACACAGGACAGAGAGAACAGAATGTAGCAGCTAACTACACAGGACAGAGAGAACAGAATGTAGCAGCTAACTACACAGGACATATATTTTACAGACTTTTCAGTCTTGTCACAGCTAACAAACAACTCTCTCTCACACCACTCCAACACACAGCATGGTCAGTCCAGACACCACAGAGACGAGGCATGCCTCCTAAATAGTACACTATCCTTATACAGGGCCCACAGGGCTCTGGTCAGAAGTAGTGCAACTCCAGACGAAATAGGGACTCAGTCAAGGCCTGATCTATAGTCATTGACGTTGGGATTGTGCTTGTCTCAGCAGACCAGGCCGTAGCAATCCTGTATAGCTAAAACAATTATCCTCCTTATTAGCAGTGCTGAAGGCAGAGTCCCCCAGGGCTGTGTCTCGGCGCCCCTAAAGATTTACGGTTCCATGGTAGAACAGGCCTGTAGATTTACGGTTCCATGGTAGAACAGGCCTGTAGAGTGACGTTCCATGGTAGAACAGGCCTGTAGAGTGACGGTTCCATGGTAGAACAGGCCTGTAGATTGAAGGTTCCATGTTAGAACAGGCCTGTAGAGTGACGGTTCCATGGTAGAACAGGCCTGTAGAGTGACGGTTCCATGGTAGAACAGGCCTGTAGAGTGACGGTTCCATGGTAGAACAGGCCTGTAGAGTGACGGTTCCATGGTAGAACAGGCCTGTAGAGTGACGGTTCCATGGTAGAACAGGCCTGTAGAGTGACGGTTCCATGGTAGAACAGGCCTGTAGAGTGACGGTTCCATGGTAGAACAGGCCTGTAGAGTGACGGTTCCATGGTAGAACAGGCCTGTAGAGTGACGGTTCCATGGTAAAATAGGCCTGTAGATCGAAGGTTCCATGGTAGAACAGGCATGTAGATCGAAGGTTCCATGGTAGAACAGGCCTGTAGAGTGAAGGTTCCATGGTAGAACAGGCCTGTAGAGTGACGGTTCCATGGTAGAACAGGCCTGTAGAGTGACGGTTCCATGGTAGAACAGGCCTGTAGATTGAAGGTTCCATGATAGAACAGGCCTGTAGAGTGACGGTTCCATGGTAGAACAGGCCTGTAGATTGAAGGTTCCATGGTAGAACAGGCCTGTAGATTGAAGGTTCCATGGTAGAACAGGCCTGTAGATTGAAGGTTCCATGGTAGAACAGGCCTGTAGATTGAAGGTTCCATGGTAGAACAGGCCTGTAGATTGAAGGTTCCATGGTAGAACAGGCCTGTAGATCGAAGGTTCCATGGTAGAACAGGCCTGTAGATTGAAGGTTCCATGATATAACAGGCCTGTAGATTGAAGGTTCCATGGTAGAACAGGCCTGTAGATTGAAGGTTCCATGATAGAACAGGCCTGTAGATTGAAGGTTCCATGATAGAACAGGCCTGAGATTGAAGGTTCCATGATAGAACAGGCCTGTAGATTGAAGGTTCCATGGTAGAAGAGGCCTGTAGATTGAAGGTTCCATGGTAGAAGAGGCCTGTAGATTGAAGGTTCCATGGTAGAACAGGCCTGTAGATTGAAGGTTCCATGATAGAACAGGCCTGTAGATTGAAGGTTCCATGATAGAACAGGCCTGTAGATTGAAGGTTCCATGATAGAACAGGCCTGTAGATTGAAGGTTCCATGATAGAACAGGCCTGTAGATTGAAGGTTCCATGATAGAACAGGCCTGTAGATTGAAGGTTCCATGGTAGAACAGGCCTGTAGAGTGAAGGTTCCATGGTAGAACAGGCCTGTAGAGTGAAGGTTCCATGGTAGAACAGGCCTGTCGATTGAAGGTTCCATGGTAGAACAGGCCTGTAGAGTGACGGTTCCATGGTAGAACAGGCCTGTAGATTGAAGGTTCCATGGTAGAACAGGCCTGTAGATCGAAGGTTCCATGGTAGAACAGGCCTGTAGATTGAAGGTTCCATGGTAGAACAGGCCTGTAGATTGATGGTTTTGAGTTAGAACATCACTGTAGGTTGACAGTTCCATGTAAAACAGACTATCTATCTATGCTGCATGCCTGTTCTTAGTGTGTGACTGAAGGAGGGGGAGTTTGGGGGAAGGAGTTGGTCTGGTCATGGTGATTCTGGGCAGAGCTCCTCCTGGACCCTCAGATCCAGACAGCTGCACGGTATGGGCTGGCAGAGTACTGCAGGGGGTCTGGAGGGTATGCACCTGAGGAACCTGGGACATTATCTGTCTATCTACCAGTCTGTCTACCTGTCTGTCTATACTGTCTGCCTGTCTGTCTACCTGTGTGTCTATATGGTCTCCCTCGGAGGCCTTCTCCAGAAGCTGAGCCAGGGGGGTGGGGGAGTGGAGAACCTGGCGACAGAGGTGCTCTTTGAACCCTGTAAAGGGCTCCAGTAACCCAGGCTGGACTGGGACCGGGGGTGGGACACACCCCTCCTCCTCCTCCTCCCACAGACACCCCAACGTTGTCCCCCGTCTCCCCCAGTCCCTCAGCCTCCTTGTGTTGGAGATGGGTAGTCTTCTCAGGGCTGGTTTCAGGGGACGGATGGGGCAACGCTGGAGCTGAGACTGGGACTGTGGCTGTCTCAGGTTGCTGCTGTTCTCGGCCTTGGACCATGTGATGCTCAGTCTGATCAACAGCATCTCTCCTCTCCCCTGGGTTGGAGCCATTGGTTCAGTCCACTCAGTCCTTCCTTGGGTTAATGCCTTTGGATCGGTCCACTCAGAGGAGTATGGAGGGGGGTAATCTCTCAGAAGGTGTGGCTGGAATCTGTATACTTTCTCAGGACCGATGGTGTTAGATATAGCGCAGGTGGATGTAGGAGACAGGACTCTGGGATACAGGGCTTTTCTATCTTCCTCTGCCTTTCTGGTTTGTGTTTCGTTGTCAGGGGTGATCGGGTACACGGCCTGCAGCACTGGGCTGTGGAGCGTGATGCGTTGGGTCTTGGGTGGCGGTTGATCAGAAATGATCTGGGACATGGTCACTACAGGTACTTCGAGGATGTCCTGATTATTAAAACTCTTCGTCAGACCAACAGTCTTCTTCTCTGGAAGTCCAGGGGGGACGTCTCCCTGCTTCGTCAGACCAACAGTCTTCCTCTCTGGAAGTCCAGGGGGAACGTCTCCCTGCTTCGTCAGACCAACAGTCTTCTTCTCTGGACGTCCAGGGGGAACGTCTCTCTGCTTCGTCAGACCAACAGTCTTCTTCTCTGGAAGTCCAGGGGGGACGTCTCTCTGCTTCGTCAGACCAACAGTCTTCCTCTCTGGACGTCCAGGGGGAACGTCTCTCTGCTTCGTCAGACCAACAGTCTTCCTCTCTGGAAGTCCAGGGGGAACGTCTCCCTGCTTCGTCAGACCAACAGTCTTCCTCTCTAGAAGTCCAGGGGGGACGTCTCCCTGCTTCGTCAGACCAACAGTCTTCTTCTCTGGACGTCCGGGGGGGACGTCTCCCTGCTTCGTCAGACCAACAGCCTTCTTCTCTGGAAGTCCAGGGGGGACGTCTCCCTGCTTCGTCAGACCAACAGCCTTCTTCTCAGGCCTACAGCAACAGGTGATTGACAAAATGTGAATTGAGAATTCAGTCTTACCATCATGCAAAGCAGAGAGATACAGAGACAACAGGGACATTGTAGGTGCTCTGATTTCTAACATGTTTAAAGGGATTTCATATTTTCTCTCTCTGTGAAAATGGCTGGCATTTCTAGTATAATATGTTGTACATTTGACATTGATGTCAGAGTCAGTTTGCATAGGGAACACAGCAGCACGGTGTATTCTCCTAAACAAGCTGTGTTTTATACCCCTGGAGAGATCCATCCTCTGTTTAAGGAATTGTTCTGAATCTTCTCATTATCGTGTTAGGGGTGGACATCTCAATTCCATAAAAGACCAATAAAATATTGCATCACCAGCAGTTTGTTCGTTCCACTAATGATGCTTTGACATTTTAACTTTATTCAAAAGGAACACCGAAACTCCAATATCACTTATAGTAAATGGATTATGTTGTGCAAAAATGGAGACATAACAAAAATGTACTCTGGTAAACCTGAGGTGATGTAGATAGTATTAAATTAAAAACCTCATTTCAGGCTTTTCGAGAAAGCTAGCCCTCCGTATCGGCTGTTTGACAGAAAGATAGCCCTCCGTATCGGCTGTTTGACAGAAAGCTAGCCCTCCGTATCGGCTGTTTGACAGAAAGCTAGCCCTCCGTATCGGCCGTTTGACAGAAAGCTAGCCCTCCGTATCGGCCGTTTGACAGAAAGATAGCCCTCCGTATCGGCCGTTTGACAGAAAGCTAGCCCTCCGTATCGGCCGTTTGACAGAAAGCTAGCCCTCCGTATCGGCCGTTTGACAGAAAGATAGCCCTCCGTATCGGCCGTTTGACAGAAAGCTAGCCCTCCGTATTGGCCGTTTGACAGAAAGCTAGCCCTCCGTATTGGCCGTTTGACAGAAAGCTAGCCCTCCGTATCGGCCGTTTGACAGAAAGCTAGCCCTCCGTATCGGCCGTTTGACAGAAAGCTAGCCCTCCGTATCGGCCGTATGACAGAAAGCTAGCCCTCCGTATCGGCCGTTTGACAGAAAGCTAGCCCTCCGTATCGGCCGTTTGACAGAAAGCTAGCCCTCCGTATCGGCCGTTTGACAGAAAGCTAGCCCTCCGTATCGGCCGTTTGACAGAAAGCTAGCCCTCCCTATCGGCCGTTTGACAGAAAGCTAGCCCTCCGTATCGGCCGTTTGACAGAAAGCTAGCCCTCCGTATCGGCTGTTTGACAGAAAGCTAGCCCTCCGTATCGGCTGTTTGACAGAAAGCTAGCCCTCCGTATCGGCTGTTTGACAGAAAGCTAGCCCTCCGTATCGGCTGTTTGACAGAAAGCTAGCCCTCCGTATTGGCTGTTTGACAGAAAGCTAGCCCTCCGTATTGGCTGTTTGACAGAAAGCTAGCCCTCCCTATTGGCTGTTTGACAGAAAGCTAGTCCTCCGTATTGGCTGTTTGACAGAAAGCTAGCCCTCCGTATTGGCTGTTTGACAGAAAGCTAGCCCTCTGTATTGGCTGTTTGACAGAAAGCTAGCCCTCCGTATTGGCTGTTTGACAGAAAGCTAGCCCTCCGTATCGGCTGTTTGACAGAAATCTAGCCCTCCGTATTGGCTGTTTGCATTCCAGAAGCACTTCCTCCTATTTATTTCATATTGAGCCACTTTACGCCCATTTTATTAGTCCAACTGCGTTCCATGCTAGAGATGATTGTGGTGTGCGTGTGTCTGTGTGTGTGTGTGTCTGTGTGTGTGTCTGTGTGTGTGTGTCTGTGTCTGTGTGTGTGTCTGTGTGTGTGTGTCTGTGTGTGTGTGTGTGTCTGAGTGTGTGTGTGTCTGTATGAGTGTGTGTGTGTGTGTCTGTATGAGTGTGTGTGTGTGTGTGTGTGTGTGTGTGTGTGTGTGTGTGTGTGTGTGTGTGTGTGTGTGTGTGTGTGTGTGTGTGTGTGTCTGTATGAGTGTGTGTGTGTGTGTGTGTGTGTGTGTGTGTGTGTGTGTGTGTGTGTGTGTGTGTGTGTGTGTGTGTGTGTGTGTGTGTGAGTGTGTATGAGTGTGTGTGTCTGTGTGTGTCTGTATGAGTGTGTAATCTGCATGGCCCTCACAACTCCCAGTTCTGCTCAGGCTCTTAACCTCTCTCTCTCTAGCTGCTCTCTCCCTCTTTCTTTCTGTGTGTGTGTGTGTGTGTGTGTGTGTGTGTGTGTGTGTGTGTGTGTGTGTGTGTGTGTGTGTGTGTCTGTATGAGTGTGTGTGTGTGTGTGTGTGTGTGTGTGTGTGTGTGTGTGTGTGTGTGTGTGTCTGTATGAGTGTGTGTGTGTGTGTCTGTATGAGTGTGTGTGTGTGTGTCTGTATGAGTGTGTGTGTGTGTGTCTGTATGAGTGTGTGTGTGTGTGTCTGTATGTGTGTGTGTGTGTGTGTGTGTGTGTGTGTGTGTGTGTGTGTGTGTGTGTGTGTGTGTGTGTGTGTGTGTGTGTGTGTCTGAGTGTGTGTGTGTCTGTATGAGTGTGTGTGTGTGTGTCTGTATGAGTGTGTGTGTGTGTGTCTGTATGTGTGTGTGTGTGTGTGTGTGTGTGTGTGTGTGTGTGTGTGTGTGTGTGTGTGTGTGTGTGTGTGTGTGTGTGTGTGTGTGTGTGTGTGTGTGTGTGTGTGTGTGTGTGTGTTGTCTGTATGAGTGTGTGTGTGTCTGTATGAGTGTGTGTGTGTCTGTATGAGTGTGTGTGTGTCTGTATGAGTGTGTGTGTGTCTGTATGAGTGTGTGTGTGTGTGTGTCTGTATGAGTGTGTGTGTGTGTGTGTGTGTGTGTGTGTGTGTGTGTGTGTGTGTGTGTGTGTGTGTGTGTGTGTGTGTGTGTGTGTGTGTGTGTGTGTGTGTGTGTGTGTGTGTGTGTGTGTCTGTATGAGTGTGTGTGTGTGTGTGTGTGTGTGTGTGTGTGTGTGTGTGTGTGTGTGTGTGTGTGTGTGTATGAGTGTGTATGAGTGTGTGTGTCTGTGTGTGTCTGTATGAGTGTGTAATCTGCATGGCCCTCACAACTCCCAGTTCTGCTCAGGCTCTTAACCTCTCTCTCTCTAGCTGCTCTCTCCCTCTTTCTCAGACCAGAGAGATAAATGAATGTCACAGAGCTCCTCTCCCCCTGCCTCACGCAGCAGATTAACCAGCCTTTAAATCATTAATAAGCAGAAAATGAGGCTGCATATGGCTGCTGCCGGAGATATTGACGAGGCACTTCTTCTCCTCTTCATTTGTTGCCGTGAATTTAACGAACAAGCCACTCATATTTAGAGGAGGTAAAGCTGTGAAAAACTGATTACTGTATGTAGACTACACCTGGGGGGGGATGATTACTGTACGTAGACTACACCTGGGGGGGGATGATTACTGTACGTAGACTATACCTGGGGAGGGATGATTACTGTACGTAGACTATACCTGGGGAGGGGTGATTCCTGTATGTAGACTATACCTGGGGAGGGATGATTACTGTACATAGACTACACCTGGGGAGGGATGATTACTGTACGTAGACTATACCTGGGGAGGGGTGATTCCTGTATGTAGACTATACCTGGGGAGGGATGATTACTGTATGTAGACTACACCTGGGGGGGATGATTACTGTACGTAGACTATACCTGGGGAGGGGTGATTACTGTACGTAGACTACACCTGGGGGGATGATTACTGTACGTAGACTACACCTGGGGAGGATGATTACTGTACGTAGACTATACCTGGGGAGGGATGATTACTGTACGTAGACTATACCTGGGGAGGGATGATTACTGTACGTAGACTATACCTGGGGAGGGATGATTACTGTACGTAGACTATACCTGGGGAGGGATGATTACTGTACGTAGACTACACCTGGGGAGGGATGATTACTGTACGTAGACTATACCTGGGGAGGGATGATTACTGTACGTAGACTATACCTGGGGAGGGATGATTACTGTACGTAGACTACACCTGGGGAGGATGATTACTGTACGTAGACTACACCTGGGGAGGGATGATTACTGTACGTAGACTACACCTGGGGAGGGATGATTACTGTACGTAGACTACACCTGGGGGGGATGATTACTGTACGTAGACTATACCTGGGGGGGGATGATTACTGTACGTAGACTACACCTGGGGAGGGATGATTACTGTACGTAGACTACACCTGGGGGGGATGATTACTGTACGTAGACTATACCTGGGGGGGGGGGGTGATTACTGTACGTAGACTACACCTGGGGGGGGATGATTACTGTACGTAGACTATACCTGGGGAGGGATGATTACTGTACGTAGACTATACCTGGGGAGGGATGATTACTGTACGTAGACTATACCTGGGGAGGGATGATTACTGTACGTAGACTACACCTGGGGGGGATGATTGCTGTATGTAGACTATACCTGGGGAGGGATGATTACTGTACGTAGACTACACCTGGGAGGGATGATTACTGTACGTAGACTACACCTGGGGGGGATGATTACTGTACGTAGACTACACCTGGGGAGGGATGATTACTGTACGTAGACTATACCTGGGGAGGGATGATTATTGTACGTAGACTACACCTGGGGAGGGATGATTACTGTACGTAGACTACACCTGGGGAGGGAGAAGCGTGAGACTCCATTATTAGCAGTACTGAGGCGGGGTCCCCCAGGGGTGTGTCCTGACGCCCCTGTAGAGTTACTGTGTGAGTAGCTCCTCTTCCTCACATTGGGTCGTGAGTAATTAGTTATAACCTAGATTGAGAAAGGTATCGAACCTGTACCCAGCTGGACCTGGGGGTCTTTCCTGGTGCAGAGGCTCATGGGTTCTGGTAGATTTGATGATGGGTGGAAGTATGGAACGTCTTACGTAGCCAGTACCCCTCAATTCCAGACTGGCTCTATGACAAACAGAAAGACACATACACTGAGTGATAAAACATTAGGGACACCTGCTCTTTCCATTACATACTGTAGACTGACCAGGTGATTCCAGGGTGAAAGCTCTGATCCCTTATTGATGTCACTTGTTAAATCCACTTCAATCAGTGTAGATGAAGGGGAGGAGAAAGGTTAAAGAAAGATGTTTAAGCCTTGAGACAATTGAGACATGGATTGTGTACGTGTGCCATTCAGAGGGTGAATGGGCAAGAAAAAGATTTAAGTGCCTTTGAACGGGGTACGGTAGTAGGTGCCAGGAGCACCGGTTTGTGTCAAGAACTGCAACGCTGCTGGGTTTTTAACACTCAACAGTTTCCCGTGTGTATCAAGAATGATTCACCACCCAAAGGACATCCAGTCAACTTGACACAACTGTGGGAAGCATTGGAGTCAACATGGGTCAGCATCCCTGTAGAACGCTTTCGACACCTTGTAGAGTCCATGCCCCAACGAATTGAGGCTGTCCTGAGTGTGAAAGGAGGGTTGCAACTCAATATTAGGTGTTCCTAATGTTTGGTATACACTGTGTGTACACACGGGGCCCTGGTGACCCGTACTAGGCACGGGGCCGTGGTGACCCGTACTAGGCACGGGGCCGTGGTGACCCGTACTAGGCACGGGGCCGTGGTGACCCATACTAGGCACGGGGCCGTGGTGACCCATACTAGGCACGGGGCCGTGGTGACTCATACTAGGCACGGGGTCGTGGTGACCCATACTAGGCACGGGGCCGTGGTGACTCATACTAGGCACGGGGCCGTGGTGACTCATACTAGGCACGGGGCCGTGGTGACTCATACTAGGCACGGGGCCGTGGTGACCCATACTAGACACGGGGCCGTGGTTACTCATACATGGGGTTATATTGACATGGGGATAACCCCAAGTACCTGGGGTCAGGATGAATCTTAGTGACGGGGGGCAGTCTGAGCTCGGGGAAGTACCTGGGGTCAGGATGAATCTTAGTGACAGGGGGCAGTCTGAGCTCGGGGAAGTACCTGGGGTCAGGATGAATCTTAGTGACAGGAGGCAGTCTTAGCTCGGGGAAGTACCTGGGGTCAGGATGAATCTTAGTGACAGGAGGCAGTCCGAGCTCGGGGAAGTACCTGGGGTCAGGATGAATCTTATTGACAAGGGGCAGTCTGAGCTCGGGGAAGTACCTGGGGTCAGGATGAATCTTAGTGACAGGAGGCAGTCTGAGCTCGGGGAAGTACCTGGGGTCAGGATGAATCTTAGTGACAGGGAGCAGTCTGAGCTCGGGGAAGTACCTGGGGTCAGGATGAATCTTAGTGACAGGAGGCAGTCTGAGCTCGGAGAAGTACCTGGGGTCAGGATGAATCTTAGTAACAGGGGGCAGTCTGAGCTCGGGGATGGCGTGTCTCTTCCCGAAGCCCCGTGACCTTTTCACCTTTGAGGCGTGACCCAGGCTGCTTCTCATACTGGGCATGCTCCGTTGGCTCAGCGTCTCTTCCTTGTCCTCCTCATCCTGGGCTCTTCTTCTCGTTCCACCAGGCAGCGGGGGCAGATCTCTAGTCACATCCTGAACAAAATGAGGAAGATGAGGTGGGGGGGGGGGGGGGGGGGGTGTTCATATGATGCTCTGTCTGAAACCCCTATCTGATCTTTCCAGATCCACAGGAAGGGTGTAGAGGGTCGAAGACAGGGGGGGGCAATTTGGGATCTAACAATCAACCATTGTGTATTGATCATTTCAAGAAGTCTGTGTTTTCCCTAAACCCTATTCCAGAGTGATAGAAGAGAGGATAGTATCTGTATGAAGATGACCTACTAGCTGCTGTTCCTGTACTCTACCTTACGGTGCTGCAGGTAGGCTGGCTCTGAGTAGTAGGAGAGGACAGGGGAGACGGTCTCTCTGTGCGGTGACTGGGTTCTCTTGATCCTGGGGAGGTGCATCTTAACGAAGTGCTGCTGAATCAGAGGGCCTGTCCATAAGATACATGGATGTTTCCTCAGAATGGACAAGGAAACAGGGTTTTATATACACTGCTCAAAAAAATAAAGGGAACACTTAAACAACACAATGTAACTCCAAGTCAATCACACTTCTGTGAAATCAAAATGTCCACTTAGGAAGCAACACTGATTGACAATAAATTTGAATCACAAAAGTGTGATTGACATAAAAACTCATAAAATTCAAACTTTTTTTTTTTTGGCATCAATTTATATCAATATATATATTGTAAACACACTCACCAGCCTCTCGTTCTCTTCAATGAAGTGTTTCTTTGTCAGCTCAGGATGCTGCTGTTGTCCTCGTATCTACTGTCGAAGAGCCGGGAGACAGAAAACAGCTTAAAGACCTTTAAATTACGTTTCCAAACTGAGAATTCATCTAAACATTCCTATTCATTAGAATGAGTCCTTTTTTGTTGTTGTGGTAATTATTCATTCTTTCAACCCAAGCCAGCAGCACCGGTAAGATTCTATTAGTGCGGAAAGCTATTTGCATATAAATAGCATTTTGCTGCATTAATTCCAGCTCTGGGCAGAGGAAAACATGTTTAAGGATTGCTTGGTTGGTAATCGGACAAACCGATTCAAGAGAAGTCTTTTAAATTAACCCACTTTGTGTTTTTTAAAGGTAAATTGTTGATTAAGTTTAAAATTTGCCATGAAATAACCGGTTGTATCTGGTCCACTCCTGTCTCTCTGCCCAAAACACAACCTCTAAAATACTCAGTCAAGTCATTTCAAGTGGTCCTTAACCCTCACATGAACTAGGGAATGCTGCCTACAACCTCATGATAATAACGAGTATTCAGACTAAATCAGATAGCTTTACCACACGCCAGACCTTTCTTGAGTTGAAGAACAAACTCAAATGTGTTTAGTATTTCTGCAGAATAAAGCTAATCGCATTATAGCATACGTCTACCTTAAAGACACTGAGTTAAGTTACTGTGTAAAGTTCAGTAGAGAGTCGTACCTGAGTGCTGGTCATGTCAGCCGTTGAGCAGGGTGGATAGTGGGAGGTAAAGTGTTGAGGAGGCTCCTGAGTGCCTGCCTCTGCCCCCTCCTACCTCTTGCAGAGAACACCGTGAACTAACACTGAGGGGATAGGTCAGCTCTGAAGCACCAGTTAAACTAGCCCACTGCTGCTGATGGGTTCTTCTATGGGGACGGCCAAATAAAACTCAGTCTAAAGGAACGGGGACTAGTCCGTCTGAAGGAACGGGGACTTGTCCGTCTGAAGGAACGGGGACTTGTCCGTCTGAAGGAACGGGGACTTGTCCGTCTGAAGGAACGGGGACTTGTCCGTCTGAAGGAACGGGGACTTGTCCGTCTGAAGGAACGGGGACTTGTCCGTCTGAAGGAACGGGGACTTGTCCGTCTGAAGGAACGGGGACTTGTCCGTCTGAAGGAACGGGGACTTGTCCGTCTGAAGGAACGGGGACTTGTCCGTCTGAAGGAACGGGGACTAGTCCGTCTGAAGGAACGGGGACTAGTCCGTCTGAAGGAACGGGGACTTGTCCGTCTGAAGGAACGGGGACTAGTCCGTCTGAAGGAACGGGGACTTGTCCGTCTGAAGGAACGGGGACTAGTCCGTCTGAAGGAACGGGGACTAGTCCGTCTGAAGGAACGGGGACTAGTCCGTCTGAAGGAACGAGGACTAGTCCGTCTGAAGGAACGGGGACTAGTCCGTCTAAAGGAACGGGGACTAGTTCGTCTGAAGGAACGGGGACTACTCAGTCTGAAGGAACAGGGACTACTCAGTCTGAAGGAACGGGGACTACTCAGTCTGAAGTCCATTCAAAGGGACTCTCTATTCCAATGATTCATGAGTGAGTTTCTGAGTAATACAGGGAGTACTCAGTACTGTGACGCTGTGAGGTGAACCTGATATAACAGATGTCATGTGACCCGTTAGACCTATTACTGTGAGACATTACTACAGTTGATTGCATCAGAATACATTTAGACTACCATCATCTAGATATATAGGATTTTACCTTGAGGTTTGAAATGATTTTGCCCTTCAGGCATACCATTATCACTGATTAACAGAACATTACCTTACACTATGAACTTATTTCCTCTGACTGGTATCCAAAGCCAACCTGAGTTGAGCCCTGTGTTTGAGAGATCTGTGAGTTTAACCCTGTGTTTGAGAGATCTGTGAGTTTAGCCCTGTGTTTGAGAGATTTTTACATTTACATTTAAGTCATTTAGCAGACGCTCTTATCCAGAGCGACTTACAAATTGGTGCATTCACCTTATGACATCCAGTGGAACAGCCACTTTACAATAGTGCATCTAAATCTTTTAGGGGAGGGGGGGGGCAGAAGGATTGCTTTATCCTATCCTAGGTATTCCTTGAAGAGGTGGGGTTTCAGGTGTCTCCGGAAGGTGGTGATTGACTCCGCTGTCCTGGCGTCGTGAGGGAGTTTGTTCCACCATTGGGGTGCCAGAGCAGCGAACAGTTTTGACTGGGCTGAGCGGGAACTGTACTTCCTCAGTGGTAGGGAGGCGAGCAGGCCAGAGGTGGATGAACGCAGTGCCCTTGTTTGGGTGTAGGGCCTGATCAGAGCCTGAAGGTACTGAGGTGCCGTTCCCCTCACAGCTCCGTAGGCAAGCACCATGGTCTTGTAGCGGATCTGTGAGTTTAGCCCTGTGTTTGAGAGATCTGTGAGTTTAGCCCTGTGTTTGAGAGATCTGTGAGTTACCCCTGTGTTTGAGAGATCTGTGAGTTTAGCCCTGTGTTTGAGAGATCTGTGAGTTTAGCCCTGTGTTTGAGAGATCTGTGAGTTTAGCCCTGTGTTTGAGAGATCTGTGAGTTTAGCCCTGTGTTTGAGAGATCTGTGAGTTTAGCCCTGTGTTTGAGAGATCTGTGAGTTTAGCCCTGTGTTTGAGAGATCTGTGAGTTTAGCCCTGTGTTTGAGAGATCTGTGAGTTTAGCCCTGTGTTTGAGAGATCTGTGAGTTTAGCCCTGTGTTTGAGAGATCTGTGAGTTTAGCCCTGTGTTTGAGAGATCTGTGAGTTTAGCCCTGTGTTTGAGAGATCTGTGAGTTTAGCCCTGTGTTTGAGAGATCTGTGAGTTTAGCCCTGTGTTTGAGAGATCTGTGAGTTTAGCCCTGTGTTTGAGAGATCTGTGAGTTTAGCCCTGTGTTTGAGAGATCTGTGAGTTTAGCCCTGTGTTTGAGAGATCTGTGAGTTTAGCCCTGTGTTTGAGAGGTATGTGATTTGAGGCCTGTGGTTGAGAGATCTGTGAGTTGAGCCCTGTGTTTGAGAGGAGACCTGTGAGTTGAGCCTTGTGTTTGAGAGATCTGTGAGTTGATCCTTGTGTTTGAGAGAGCTGAGTTTGAGAGATATGTGTTTGAGATGAGACCTGTGATTTGAGCCCTGTAGATCTGTGAGCTGAGCCCTGTGTTTGAGAGATATTTGAGTTGCGCCCTGTGTTTGAGAACCACCTCCTACTGTGATGTCTCCCAGAGGAGAGTTCCCCTAACAGGCCACACCAGAGGGACTAACTCCCTCCTACTGTGATGTCTCCCAGAGGAGAGTTCCCCTAACAGGCCACACCAGAGGGACTAATCACCTCCTACTGTGATGTCTCCCAGAGGAGAGCTCTCCTAACAGGCCACACCAGAGGGACTAATCACCTCCTACTGTGATGTCTCCCAGAGGAGAGCTCTCCTAACAGGCCACACCAGAGGGACTAATCACCTCCTACTGTGATGTCTCCCAGAGGAGAGCTCCCCTAACAGGCCACACCAGAGGGACTAATCACCTTCTACTGTGATGTCTCCCATAGGAGAGCTCCCCTAACAGGCCACACCAGAGGGACTAATCACCTCCTACTGTGATGTCTCCCAGAGGAGAGCTCTCCTAATAGGCCACACCAGCATCACACACATTCCAGACACTACAATCATTAGCTCCCTCACATAATCCACCCAGAGCACACACTCACCAAGCATTGAGCTGTTGTTGCTAGTTCCAGCATATATAGACCATTTACAGGGAACTATCCAATGAAGTGGGACCTCAATACCTGATAGTCTTTCTCTGTCATTGTTTGGTTTTATTTACAGTTTTAAATAATGTTGTTTGGAGAGATAGAATACCAGTTCAGTTAATGTTGTTTGGAGAGAAATCATTTTTACCTTTATTTAGCTAAGCAAGTCAGTTAAGAACAAATTCATATTTAAAATGATGGCCTACCGGGGAACAGTGGGTTAAACTGCCTTGTTCAAGGGCAGAACAACAGATTTTTACCTTGTCAGTTTGGGGATTCGATCCAGCAACCTTTCGGTTACTGGCCCGATGTTGTAACCACTAGGCTACCTGCCGCCCCAGGTAGCCTAGCGGTTAAATAAAAACAGTTCAGAAATGTTGTTTGGTTTTAATCTATAATATTTACTGGTGACCACTGCTCCCTACTGGTAAATGGCAGAATGAAGTCCAAGGACCTCAACGGAGTCAAAGGCTACGTCCCAATTGAACATCCTTCCCCTGGAAGTGTGTATACCAGTGTAAACATGCATACTTCAGGATAAGGGTGGAGAATGGGGACACACCTGGAGGTAAAGATGTCCACTCCAGTTGTCCTTAATGAGCTAACGAAATGACCCTTCAACCTTCCAAAGCTTATTAGCAGCGCTCTAATTGACCCTTCACGTTAATTAATTAATTAGCTTACTTGCTAACGTGGAACATTAAACCCCCCTTTTCATCTGATCAGCAACAAAATGGGGACAAGTGAGACATACGTTGAGTAACTTTACAAAAAGTTAATTTGGGATTCTGAAGTGGCATGTAGCCTAGCGGTTGAAGTGTTGGTCCAAGTAACAAAAAAAAAGTTGCTGGTTTGAATACTTGAGCAGACGATGTGAAAAATGTGCCCTTGAGCAAGGCACTTCATCTAAATTAGCTCCAGGGGCGCCGTACTACTATGGCTAAACTCTGTAAAACCACACATTTCACTGACCTATCTGGTGTATGTGACAATAAAACATTTGTATTTATTTTTCCTCCTCTCTTTTGATGATGTGGGATGTCCCTGTCATCTTTGGCACGTAAACGTGCTGATAGATGCACCTGTTAGGACTATAAAACTGAACAGACACGGACCGGTCGTTTAGCGTGGAGTAGCTAGTGACCTTTGCAGAGATAGATTTTCTATGATGAATGTGGTCTTTTAAAGGTTTGGGTTTTCATCAACTGAACGTATTATCTATGTTGGGTTATGAGGCTCACTGCAGTCATTTAATACAGCAAAGGGTTGGTTTTTGAAGAGAATCGGCACATCTTTCACCATCTTTAGAATGGTTGGTGAGTATTGGTCTGCTGCTCGGAGGGTAGCATTATGGAACTGGCCTGCTGCTTAGAGGGTAGTATTATGGAACTGGCCTGCTGCTTGGAGGGTAGCATTATGGACCTGGCCTGCTGCTTGGAGGGTAGCATTATGGAACTGGCCTGCCGCTTGGAGGGTAGCATTATGGAACTGGTCTGCCGCTCGGAGGGTAGCATTATGGTACTGGCCTGCTGCTTGGAGGGTAGCATTATGGTACTGGCCTGCCGCTTGGAAGGTAGCATTATGGTACTGGCCTGCCGCTTGGAGGGTAGCATTATGGAACTGGTCTGCCGCTTGGAGGGTAGGATTATGGAACTGGCCTGCTGCTTGGAGGGTAGTATTATGGAACTGGCCTGCTGCTTGGAGGGTAGCATTATGGACCTGGCCTGCTGCTTGGAGGGTAGCATTATGGAACTGGCCTGCCGCTTGGAGGGTAGCATTATGGAACTGGTCTGCCGCTCGGAGGGTAGCATTATGGTACTGGCCTGCTGCTTGGAGGGTAGCATTATGGTACTGGCCTGCCGCTTGGAAGGTAGCATTATGGTACTGGCCTGCCGCTTGGAGGGTAGCATTATGGAACTGGTCTGCCGCTTGGAGGGTAGGATTATGGAACTGGCCTGCTGCTTGGAGGGTAGCATTATGGAACTGGCCTGCTGCTTGGAGGGTAGCATTATGGAACTGGCCTGCTGCTTGGAGGGTAGCATTATGGTACTGGCCTGCCGCTTGGAGGGCAGCATTATGGTACTGGCCTGCTGCTTGGAGGGTAGCATTATGGTACTGGCCTGCCGCTTGGAAGGTAGCATTATGGTACTGGCCTGCCGCTTGGAGGGTAGGATTATGGAACTGGCCTGCTGCTTGGAGGGTAGCATTATGGAACTGGCCTGCTGCTTGGAGGGTAGCATTATGGAACTGGCCTGCTGCTTGGAGGGTAGCATTATGGTACTGGCCTGCCGCTTGGAGGGCAGCATTATGGTACTGGCCTGCTGCTTGGAGGGTAGCATTATGGTACTGGCCTGCCGCTTGGAAGGTAGCATTATGGTACTGGCCTGCCGCTTGGAGGGTAGCATTATGGTACTGGCCTGCCGCTTGGAGGGTAGCATTATGGTACTGGCCTGCCGCTTGGAAGGTAGCATTATGGTGCTGGTCTGCCGCTTGGAAGGTAGCATTATGGAACTGGCCTGCCACTTGGAAGGTTGCATTATGGTACTGGCCTAGCGCTTGGAGGGTAGCATTATGGTACTGGCCTGCCGCTTGGAAGGTAGCAATATGGTACTGGTCTGCCGCTTGGAAGGTAGCATTATGGAACTGGCCTGCTGCTTGGAAGGTAGCATTATGGAACTGGCCTGCTGCTTGGAGGGTAGCATTATGGAACTGACCTGCTGCTTGGAGGGTAGCATTATGGTACTGGCCTGCTGCTTGGAAGGTAGCATTATGGCACTGGCCTGCTGCTTGGAGGGTAGCATTATGGAACTGGCCTGCCGCTTGGAGGGTAGCATTATGGAACTGGCCTGCTGCTTGGAGGGTAGCATTATGGAACTGGCCTGCTGCTTGGAGGGTAGCATTATGGCATGAATTACATGTGTTTACACAGGCAGACCTATTATGCATTTTTCCCCCCCCCCACTCATTGGTCTTTTGACCAATTATATCAGCTCTGAAAAAGATCTGTGATTGGTCAAAAGACCAATTAGTAGAAAACCTTTCAGAATTGTTCTGCCTAACACAACCATGGTCTCACACTTGTAACTGCAACATTTTGCTCAGGGCCCTCAAAAGGCTAGGGCCGGCTCTGGCTGCATGTCTGGGTAGGGCCCCCAAAAGGCTAGGGCCGGCTCTGGCTGCATGTCTGGGTAGGGCCCCCAAAAGGCTAGGGCCGGCTCTTGCTGCATGTCTGGGTATGGACGTGGGTACGCAGACCTACGAGCCATTGCGGCCCCTCATGTGTTCAGATTTTTTGTGGCCCCCATCAAATGTGCCTATCCCTGCACTAGAGGGATCATGAATGACAACATTAATTCAGGCAGAAATTCACCTCTTTATTTGGGCATTTTTCCATAGGTGGATTATTTACCTCACCACACCTTGACTCTCAAGAGCGTGAAATATTGAGCTTTATATACAGTTGAAGTTGGAAGTTTACATACACTTAGGTTGGAGTCATTAAAACTCGTTTTTCAACCACTCCACAAATGTCTCGTTAACAAACTAGTTTTGGCAAGTTGGTTAGAACATCTACTTTGTGCATGACAATACATTTTTCCAAGAATTGTTTACAGACAGATTATTTCACTGTATCACAATTCCAGTGGGTCAGAAGTTTACATACACGAAGTTGACTGTGCCTTTAAACAGCTTGGAAAATTCCAGAAAATTATGTCATGGCTTTAGAAGCGTCTGATAGGCTAATTGACATCATTTGAGTCAATTGGAGGTGTACCTGTGGATGTATTTCAAGGCCTACCTTCAAACTCAGTGCCTCTTTGCTTGACATCATGGGGAGATCAGCCAAGACCTCAGGAAAAAAAAAATAGACCTCCACAATTCTGGTTCATCCTTGGGAGCAATTTTCAAACGCATGAAGGTACCACGTTCATCTGTACAAACAATAGTGCGCAAGTATAAACACCATGACCACGCAGCCGTCATACCGCTCAGGAAGGAGACGCGTTCTGTCTCCTAGAGATGAATGTACTTTGGTGCGAAAAGTGCAAATCAATCCCAGAACCACAGCAAAGGACCTTGTGAAGATGCTGGAGGAAACAGGTACAAAAGTATCTATATCCACAGTAAAAGGAGTCCAATATCGACCTAACCTGAAAGGCCGTTCAGCAAGGAAGAAGCCACTGCTCCAAAACCTACATAAAAAAGCCAGACTACAGTTTGCCACTACACATGGGGACAAAGATCATAAATGTCCTCTGGTCTGATGAAACAAAAATAGAACTGTTTGGCCATAATGACCATCGTTATGTTTGGAGGAAAAGGGGGAGGTTTGCAAGCCAAAGAACACCATCCCAACCGTGAAGCACGGGGGTGGCAGTATCATGTTGTGGGGGTGCTTTGCTGCAGGAGGGACTGGTGCACTTCACAAAATAGATGGCATTATAGGCAAGAAAATTATGTGGATATATTGAAGCAACATCTCAAGACATCAGTCAGGAAGTTAAAGCTTGTTCGCAAATGGGTCTTCCAAATGGACAATGACCCCAAGCATACTTCCAAAGTTGTGGAAAAATGGCTTAAGGACAACAAAGTCAAGTTAATGGAGTGGCCATCACAAAGCCCTGACCTCAATCCTATAGAAAAAGCGTGTGCGAGCAAGGAGGCCTACAAACTCGACTCAGTTACACCAGCTCTGTCATGAGGAATGGGCCAAAATTCACCCAACTTATTGTGGGAAGCTTGTGGAAGGCTACCCAAAACGTAAAGGCAATGCTACCAAATACTGAGTGCATGTAAACTTCTGACCCACTGGGAATGTGATGAAAGAAATAAAAAGCTGAAATAAATCACTCAACTATTATTCTGACATTTCACATTCTTAAAATAAACTGGTGGTCTTAACTGACCTAAAACAGGGAATTTTTATTAGGATTAAATGTCAGGAATTGTGATAAACTGAGTATAAATGTATTTGGCAAAGGTGTATGTAAACGTCCGACTTCAACTGTATCTATACATGTAAACCTATAGCTTTATATCTATACATTTAAACCTGTAGTCAGTGTATGAGCTATACTCCTGCACCTTTCTCTGCCCGGCAAGTGACGCGCACGTCAACAGCAGCCACGTCCGACTCCATACTGTTAAGGTCCCATTTCTCAGTTCCTTCAGGAAGGACTGGCCTCTCAGTGGGGGACATCAGACTGATGGAAGGACTGGCCTCTCAGTGGGGGACATCAGACTGATGGAAGGACTGGCCTCTCAGTGGGGGACATCAGACTGATGGAAGGACTGAGCTCTCAGTGGGGGACATCAGACTGATGGAAGGACTGAGCTCTCAGTGGGGGACATCAGACTGATGGAAGGACTGAGCTCTCAGTGGGGGACATCAGACTGATGGAAGGACTGAGCTCTCAGTGGGGGACATCAGACTGATGGAAGGACTGAGCTCTCAGTGGGGGAGATCAGACTGATGGAAGGACTGAGCTCTCAGTGGGGGACATCAGACTGATGGAAGGACTGAGCTCTCAGTGGGGGAGATCAGACTGATGGAAGGACTGAGCTCTCAGTGGGGGACATCAGACTGATGGAAGGACTGAGCTCTCAGTGGGGGACGTTAGACTGATGGAAGGACTGAGCTCTGTGGGGGAGATCAGACTGATGGAAGGACTGAGCTCTCAGTGGGGGACATCAGACTGATGGAAGGACTGAGCTCTCAGTGGGGGACGTTAGACTGATGGAAGGACTGAGCTCTGTGGGGGACATCAGACTGATGGTCCTTTTGTTGAAACAGATAAGAGAGCATCCTGAAAAAGGAACATTTTTCTTCCCCCTCAAAAGCAGTGCACTGTATAGGGAATAGGGAGCCATTTGTGACCCACCCTGACAGGATAAGGAATGAAGCAGTAACATCAGCGTTGGGTAAACTGCCCCCTCCAACATTTTTTTTTTTATACATTTACTATTGGCTGTTTGCAATTTTAACTTTACGTGTTTACTCATAATCTCTCTACATAAGCTGAGGGTAGAGACTCTATACCAAGGAATAGATAACACGAGGTGAGTCAGCATTTCACTGTCAGGTCTACACCGTTGTATTAGGGCTCATGTGACACATACAACTTGATGATCCTGGATCTGAGGCAAGAAAATCAGTTCACGCTTTTATTCACAAAATGTACTTCCTGTCCATATCCAGATGTCTGTTCCTAATGCTGGTCTTGTAGAAGACACGTCCGTTCCCTTATTGGACTGTTCTGAACATGCTAAATGGGAGTCAAAAGGTCAAATACCCTCCGCACACGACCACTCGTCGATGCAAGAGACGTGTACAAATTAAAATGAGCGAAAATATTCTAAATATTCTATCCCCTTATTCAACAGAACTCCCTGTCCTGACGATGTCTCTCACACCTCTTTAATAGAAGACTTCTGAATACAGTTTTAAACATCACCTAGTCTGATTGTGTGAACCCCTCCCCCTCATCAACCAAGCTTTGTTCTAACCAAAAAGACAAAAACGATAATAACAGAGATGGGACATT
>NC_074675.1:5747683-5847683 GCF_029448725.1 Salvelinus fontinalis
GGGGACAGCGTCTGGTCTCTGTGAATGGTACTGTACCGGGGACAGTGTCTGGTCTCTGTGAATGGTACTGTACCGGGGACAGCGTCTGGTCTCTGTGAATGGTACTGTACCGGGGACAGCGTCTGGTCTCTGAATGGTACTATACCGGGGACAGCGTCTGGTCTCTGTGAATGGTACTATACCGGGGACAGCGTCTGGTCTCTGTGAATGGTACTGTACCGGGGACAGTGTCTGGTCTCTGTGAATGGTACTGTACCGGGGACAACGTGTCTGGTCTCACCTTGGTGGTGCAGGTGGCACGTAGCGGCTCAACCAGCCTGTCCAGCCTCTGTAGCACAGCACTGGGACACAGAGTGGAGAGTCTAGCCAGCATCAGGAACGTCAGCATCTGATCAGATAAACAACATGCCCATTATCCTCCAGCTCCATAAACCAACACTCCTCAATACAGGCCCTTATAGTCTGGCCTTTAAATCATACAGACTACCTCTCTCTCCTGTTATCTGATCTACATACAGACTCTCTCTCCTGTTATCTGATCTACATACAGACTCTCTCTCCTGTTATCTGATCTACATACAGACTCTCTCTCTCCTGTTATCTGATCTACATACAGACTCTCTCTCCTGTTATCTGATCTACATACAGACTACCTCTCCTGTTATCTGATCTACATACAGACTCTCTCTCTCTCTCTCCTGTTATCTGATCTACATACAGACTCTCTCTCTCTCCTGTTGTCTGATCTACATACAGACTACCTCTCCTGTTATCTGATCTACATACAGACTACCTCTCCTGTTATCTGATCTACATACAGACTCTCTCTCTCTCTCTCCTGTTGTCTGATCTACATACAGACTCTCTCTCTCTCTCTCCTGTTGTCTGATCTACATACAGACTCTCTCTCTCCTGTTATCTGATCTACATACAGACTCTCTCTCTCTCTCTCTCTCCTGTTGTCTGATCTACATACAGACTCTCTCTCTCCTGTTATCTGATCTACATACAGACTCTCTCTCTCTCCTGTTATCTGATCTACATACAGACTCTCTCTCTCTCTCTCTCTCCTGTTATCTGATCTACATACAGACTCTCTCTCTCTCTCTCCTGTTGTCTGATCTACATACAGACTCTCTCTCTCTCTCTCTCTCCTGTTATCTGATCTACATACAGACTCTCTCTCTCTCTCTCTCCTGTTATCTGATCTACATACAGACTCTCTCTCTCCTGTTATCTGATCTACATACAGACTCTCTCTCTCTCTCTCCTGTTATCTGATCTACATACAGACTCTCTCTCTCCTGTTATCTGATCTACATACAGACTCTCTCTCCTGTTATCTGATCTACATACAGACTCTCTCTCTCTCTCTCCTGTTATCTGATCTACATACAGACTCTCTCTCTCCTGTTATCTGATCTACATACAGACTCTCTCTCCTGTTATCTGATCTACATACAGACTCTCTCTCTCTCTCTCCTGTTGTCTGATCTACATACAGACTCTCTCTCTCCTGTTATCTGATCTGCATACAGACTCTCTCTCCTGTTATCTGATCTACATACAGACTCTCTCTCTCCTGTTATCTGATCTACATACAGACTCTCTCTCCTGTTATCTGATCTACATACAGACTCTCTCTCTCCTGTTGTCTGATCTACATACAGACTCTCTCTCTCTCTCTCCTGTTGTCTGATCTACATACAGACTCTCTCTCTCTCTCTCCTGTTATCTGATCTACATACAGACTCTCTCTCTCCTGTTATCTGATCTACATACAGACTCTCTCTCTCTCTCTCCTGTTATCTGATCTACATACAGACTCTCTCTCTCCTGTTGTCTGATCTACATACAGACTCTCTCTCTCTCTCTCCTGTTATCTGATCTACATACAGACTCTCTCTCTCTCTCCTGTTGTCTGATCTACATACAGACTCTCTCTCTCTCTCTCCTGTTGTCTGATCTACATACAGACTCTCTCTCTCCTGTTATCTGATCTACATACAGACTCTCTCTCTCCTGTTGTCTGATCTACATACAGACTCTCTCTCTCTCTCTCCTGTTGTCTGATCTACATACAGACTCTCTCTCTCTCTCTCCTGTTATCTGATCTACATACAGACTCTCTCTCTCCTGTTATCTGATCTACATACAGACTCTCTCTCTCTCTCTCCTGTTATCTGATCTACATACAGACTCTCTCTCTCCTGTTGTCTGATCTACATACAGACTCTCTCTCTCTCTCTCCTGTTATCTGATCTACATACAGACTCTCTCTCTCTCTCCTGTTGTCTGATCTACATACAGACTCTCTCTCTCTCTCTCCTGTTGTCTGATCTACATACAGACTCTCTCTCTCCTGTTATCTGATCTACATACAGACTCTCTCTCTCCTGTTGTCTGATCTACATACAGACTCTCTCTCCTGTTATCTGATCTACATACAGACTCTCTCTCTCTCTCTCCTGTTATCTGATCTACATACAGACTCTCTCTCTCCTGTTATCTGATCTACATACAGACTCTCTCTCTCTCTCTCCTGTTATCTGATCTACATACAGACTCTCTCTCCTGTTATCTGATCTACATACAGACTCTCTCTCTCTCTCTCCTGTTATCTGATCTACATACAGACTCTCTCTCTCCTGTTGTCTGATCTACATACAGACTCTCTCTCTCTCTCTCCTGTTGTCTGATCTACATACAGACTCTCTCTCTCCTGTTATCTGATCTACATACAGACTCTCTCTCTCTCTCTCCTGTTATCTGATCTACATACAGACTCTCTCTCTCCTGTTGTCTGATCTACATACAGACTCTCTCTCTCTCTCTCCTGTTATCTGATCTACATACAGACTCTCTCTCTCCTGTTGTCTGATCTACATACAGACTCTCTCTCTCTCTCTCTCCTGTTGTCTGATCTACATACAGACTCTCTCTCTCCTGTTATCTGATCTACATACAGACTCTCTCTCTCTCTCTCCTGTTGTCTGATCTACATACAGACTCTCTCTCTCTCTCTCTCCTGTTATCTGATCTACATACAGACTCTCTCTCTCTCTCTCCTGTTGTCTGATCTACATACAGACTCTCTCTCTCCTGTTATCTGATCTACATACAGACTCTCTCTCTCTCTCTCCTGTTGTCTGATCTACATACAGACTCTCTCTCTCTCTCTCTCCTGTTGTCTGATCTACATACAGACTCTCTCTCTCTCTCTCTCCTGTTATCTGATCTACATACAGACTCTCTCTCTCTCTCTCCTGTTATCTGATCTACATACAGACTCTCTCTCTCCTGTTGTCTGATCTACATACAGACTCTCTCTCTCTCTCTCTCCTGTTATCTGATCTACATACAGACTCTCTCTCTCCTGTTATCTGATCTACATACAGACTCTCTCTCCTGTTATCTGATCTACATACAGACTCTCTCTCTCCTGTTATCTGATCTACATACAGACTCTCTCTCCTGTTATCTGATCTACATACAGACTCTCTCTCTCCTGTTATCTGATCTACATACAGACTCTCTCTCCTGTTATCTGATCTACATACAGACTCTCTCTCTCCTGTTATCTGATCTACATACAGACTCTCTCTCCTGTTATCTGATCTACATACAGACTCTCTCTCTCCTGTTATCTGATCTACATACAGACTCTCTCTCTCCTGTTATCTGATCTACATACAGACTCTCTCTCTCCTGTTATCTGATCTACATACAGACTCTCTCTCTCCTGTTATCTGATCTACATACAGACTCTCTCTCTCTCTCCTGTTATCTGATCTACATACAGACTCTCTCTCCTGTTATCTGATCTACATACAGACTCTCTCTCTCTCTCTCCTGTTATCTGATCTACATACAGACTCTCTCTCTCCTGTTGTCTGATCTACATACAGACTCTCTCTCTCTCTCTCCTGTTATCTGATCTACATACAGACTCTCTCTCTCTCTCCTGTTGTCTGATCTACATACAGACTCTCTCTCTCTCTCTCCTGTTGTCTGATCTACATACAGACTCTCTCTCTCCTGTTATCTGATCTACATACAGACTCTCTCTCTCCTGTTGTCTGATCTACATACAGACTCTCTCTCTCTCTCTCCTGTTGTCTGATCTACATACAGACTCTCTCTCTCTCTCTCTCCTGTTATCTGATCTACATACAGACTCTCTCTCTCCTGTTATCTGATCTACATACAGACTCTCTCTCCTGTTATCTGATCTACATACAGACTCTCTCTCTCCTGTTATCTGATCTACATACAGACTCTCTCTCCTGTTATCTGATCTACATACAGACTCTCTCTCTCCTGTTATCTGATCTACATACAGACTCTCTCTCCTGTTATCTGATCTACATACAGACTCTCTCTCTCCTGTTATCTGATCTACATACAGACTCTCTCTCCTGTTATCTGATCTACATACAGACTCTCTCTCTCCTGTTATCTGATCTACATACAGACTCTCTCTCTCCTGTTATCTGATCTACATACAGACTCTCTCTCTCCTGTTATCTGATCTACATACAGACTCTCTCTCTCCTGTTGTCTGATCTACATACAGACTCTCTCTCTCTCTCCTGTTATCTGATCTACATACAGACTCTCTCTCCTGTTATCTGATCTACATACAGACTCTCTCTCTCCTGTTATCTGATCTACATACAGACTCTCTCTCTCCTGTTATCTGATCTACATACAGACTCTCTCTCCTGTTATCTGATCTACATACAGACTCTCTCTCTCCTGTTATCTGATCTACATACAGACTCTCTCTCTCCTGTTATCTGATCTACATACAGACTCTCTCTCTCCTGTTATCTGATCTACATACAGACTCTCTCTCTCCTGTTATCTGATCTACATACAGACTCTCTCTCCTGTTGTCTGATCTACATACAGACTCTCTCTCCTGTTGTCTGATCTACATACAGACTCTCTCTCCTGTTATCTGATCTACATACAGACTCTCTCTCCTGTTGTCTGATCTACATACAGACTCTCTCTCTCCTGTTGTCTGATCTACATACAGACTCTCTCTCTCTCTCCTGTTGTCTGATCTACATACAGACTCTCTCTCTCCTGTTATCTGATCTACATACAGACTCTCTCTCCTGTTGTCTGATCTACATACAGACTCTCTCTCCTGTTGTCTGATCTACATACAGACTCTCTCTCTCTCTCTCTCTCCTGTTATCTGATCTACATACAGACTCTCTCTCCTGTTGTCTGATCTACATACAGACTCTCTCTCCTGTTATCTGATCTACATACAGACTCTCTCTCCTGTTATCTGATCTACATACAGACTCTCTCTCTCCTGTTGTCTGATCTACATACAGACTCTCTCTCTCTCTCTCTCCTGTTATCTGATCTACATACAGACTCTCTCTCTCCTGTTATCTGATCTACATACAGACTCTCTCTCTCCTGTTATCTGATCTGCATACAGACTCTCTCTCCTGTTATCTGATCTACATACAGACTCTCTCTCTCCTGTTATCTGATCTACATACAGACTCTCTCTCCTGTTATCTGATCTACATACAGACTCTCTCTCTCCTGTTGTCTGATCTACATACAGACTCTCTCTCTCTCTCCTGTTGTCTGATCTACATACAGACTCTCTCTCTCTCTCCTGTTATCTGATCTACATACAGACTCTCTCTCTCTCTCTCCTGTTGTCTGATCTACATACAGACTCTCTCTCTCTCTCTCCTGTTGTCTGATCTACATACAGACTCTCTCTCTCTCTCTCCTGTTGTCTGATCTACATACAGACTCTCTCTCTCTCTCTCCTGTTATCTGATCTACATACAGACTCTCTCTCTCTCTCCTGTTGTCTGATCTACATACAGACTCTCTCTCTCTCTCCTGTTATCTGATCTACATACAGACTCTCTCTCTCCTGTTGTCTGATCTACATACAGACTCTCTCTCTCCTGTTATCTGATCTACATACAGACTCTCTCTCTCCTGTTATCTGATCTGCATACAGACTCTCTCTCCTGTTATCTGATCTACATACAGACTCTCTCTCTCCTGTTATCTGATCTACATACAGACTCTCTCTCTCCTGTTATCTGATCTACATACAGACTCTCTCTCTCCTGTTATCTGATCTACATACAGACTCTCTCTCTCCTGTTATCTGATCTACATACAGACTCTCTCTCTCCTGTTGTCTGATCTACATACAGACTCTCTCTCTCCTGTTGTCTGATCTACATACAGACTCTCTCTCTCTCTCCTGTTATCTGATCTACATACAGACTCTCTCTCTCTCTCCTGTTGTCTGATCTACATACAGACTCTCTCTCTCTCTCCTGTTGTCTGATCTACATACAGACTCTCTCTCTCTCTCCTGTTATCTGATCTACATACAGACTCTCTCTCTCTCTCCTGTTATCTGATCTACATACAGACTCTCTCTCTCTCTCCTGTTATCTGATCTACATACAGACTCTCTCTCTCTCTCCTGTTATCTGATCTACATACAGACTCTCTCTCTCCTGTTATCTGATCTACATACAGACTCTCTCTCTCCTGTTATCTGATCTACATACAGACTCTCTCTCCTGTTGTCTGATCTACATACAGACTCTCTCTCTCTCTCCTGTTGTCTGATCTACATACAGACTCTCTCTCTCTCTCTCCTGTTATCTGATCTACATACAGACTCTCTCTCTCTCCTGTTATCTGATCTACATACAGACTCTCTCTCTCCTGTTATCTGATCTACATACAGACTCTCTCTCTCCTGTTATCTGATCTACATACAGACTCTCTCTCTCCTGTTATCTGATCTACATACAGACTCTCTCTCTCCTGTTGTCTGATCTACATACAGACTCTCTCTCTCTCCTGTTATCTGATCTACATACAGACTCTCTCTCTCCTGTTATCTGATCTACATACAGACTCTCTCTCTCCTGTTATCTGATCTACATACAGACTCTCTCTCTCTCTCCTGTTATCTGATCTACATACAGACTCTCTCTCTCTCTCCTGTTATCTGATCTACATACAGACTCTCTCTCTCTCTCCTGTTGTCTGATCTACATACAGACTCTCTCTCTCTCTCCTGTTGTCTGATCTACATACAGACTCTCTCTCTCTCTCCTGTTATCTGATCTACATACAGACTCTCTCTCTCCTGTTATCTGATCTACATACAGACTCTCTCTCTCCTGTTATCTGATCTACATACAGACTCTCTCTCTCCTGTTATCTGATCTACATACAGACTCTCTCTCTCCTGTTATCTGATCTACATACAGACTCTCTCTCTCCTGTTATCTGATCTACATACAGACTCTCTCTCCTGTTATCTGATCTACATACAGACTCTCTCTCTCTCTCTCCTGTTGTCTGATCTACATACAGACTCTCTCTCTCTCTCTCCTGTTGTCTGATCTACATACAGACTCTCTCTCTCTCTCTCTCCTGTTATCTGATCTACATACAGACTCTCTCTCTCCTGTTATCTGATCTACATACAGACTCTCTCTCTCCTGTTGTCTGATCTACATACAGACTCTCTCTCTCCTGTTATCTGATCTACATACAGACTCTCTCTCTCCTGTTATCTGATCTACATACAGACTCTCTCTCTCCTGTTGTCTGATCTACATACAGACTCTCTCTCTCTCTCTCCTGTTGTCTGATCTACATACAGACTCTCTCTCTCTCTCTCCTGTTGTCTGATCTACATACAGACTCTCTCTCTCTCTCTCTCCTGTTATCTGATCTACATACAGACTCTCTCTCCTGTTATCTGATCTACATACAGACTCTCTCTCTCCTGTTGTCTGATCTACATACAGACTCTCTCTCTCCAGGCAGGGTATTGTTCATATTCATGAGTAGGACAACAATGGTCCTATAACGGAGTCCTGTCAGGAAGCTGTTCAGGATACCTTGATGTCGTAATGGTCCTTGAGTCCGTCTTCTACGTGGTTGAGGAACTCAAAGATGTCTAGTCTGTCTAGACAGCTGTCCAGCAGTGTGTACATGCACTCAAACGCTGCCTTCCTTATGTCCAGCCCGTCATCCACTGTGTGTTTAAAGGGACCCATCTCCACCTGGGGGGGAGAAGACAAAACCCTGACGTCATTTAGAAGACCCTCTTATCTAAAGACACTCCACTAAAAATGGAGGTAGAACGACGACAGAGGACAAGAATTGCAAGTAAATACTTTGTCGATTAAAACTTAAAACCTTTAAAAAAACAAGAAAGGAAGATGTGAGTGAATGAAAGAAGGTTAACAGACAAAGGAAGGAAGGTAGGAAGGAAGGAAGGAAGGAAGCAGGAAAAGGGAGGTTGGTCACCAATGAAAGCCATGTCAACCTCGGGATAACAGAAAACAAGGGAAGAGTAGACGAAGAATGACAGAAGGTGTGAACACTGAAGCAGAAAAGGAGCATCAGCCTGGTTCATCCTGTACCTCTCTGATCAGTTCCTTGCGGACTTTGGTCTCGTTGTAGAGGTGTGGCAGGACCGTATCCAGTAAGTCTCTGATGAGAGAGGGCTTATTGTGGGCCGCCGAGTTGAAGGTTACCAGGGCAACCCGCCGCACGTTCAGGTCCGGGTCCTCCAACGTCTTCAAGAAGTCACCTGGAATAGAGAACACCACAGTCATTATGAACCTTTCACATATACAATTAACATCAATGTATGACAAGTCTTATGAAAAGCTCCTCTAGTCTATAGACGTATATCTAGTCTATATATCCTCAGTCTGTCTCGGTAAAAACATCAGTCTCAAGTACAGTGAATAATCAAAGTATTCAGACCCCTTCCTTTGTTCCACATTTTGTTACGTTACAGCCTTATTCTAAAATGGATGAAATTATTTCCCCCCCCCCCCGCCTTATCAATCTACACACACTACCCTATAATGACAAAGCGAAAACAGGGTGACAAATTTTTGGCTGATTTATTACAAATAAAAAAACAGAAATACCTTATTTACATAAGTATTCAGACACTTTGCTATAAGACTCAAAATTGATCTCAGTTGCATCCTGTTTCCATTGATCATCCTTGAGATGTTTCTACAACTAGATTGGAGTCCACCTGTGGTAAATTCTATTGATTGGACATGATTTGGAAAGGCACACACCTGTCTTTATAAGGTCCAACAGTTGATAGTGCATGTCAGAGCAAAAACCAAGCCACGAGGTCGAAAGAATTGTGCGTAGAGCTCTGAGACAGGAGTGTCGAGGCACAGATCTGGGGAAGGGAACCATTTCTGCGGCATTCTCCATCATTCTGAACTGGAAGAAGTTTGGAACCACCAAGACTCTTCCTGGAGCTGGCCGCACAGCCAAACTGAGCAATCAGGGGAGAAGGGCCCTGGTCAGGGAGGTGATCAAGAACCTGATGGTCACTCTGACAGATCTCCAGAGCTCCTCTGTAGAGATGGGAGAACCTTCCAGAAGGACAACCATCTCTGCAGCACTCCACCAATCAGGCCTTTATGCTAGAGTGGCCAGACGGAAACTACTCCTCAGTAAAAGGCACATGACAGGCCGCTTGGAGTTTGCCAAAAGGCACCTAAAGGACTCTCAGGCTACGATAAACAAGATTCTCTGGTCTGATGAAACCAAGATTGAACTCTTTGGCCTGAATGCCAAGCGTCATGTCTGGAGGAAACCTGTCACCATCCCTACGATGAAGCATGGTGGTGGCAACATCATGCTGTGGGGATATTTTTCAGCGGGAGGGAGTGAGAGACCAGTCATGATCAAGGGAAAGATGAACGGAGCAAAGTACAGAGAGATCTTTGATGAAAACCTGCTCCAGAGCACTCAGGACCTCAGACTGGGGCGAGGTTCACCTTCCAACAGGACAACGACCCTAAGCACACAGCCAAGACAACGCAGGAGTGGCTTCGAGACAAGTCCCTGAATGTCCTTGAGTGGCCCAACCAGAGCCCGGACTTGAACCCGATCAAACATCACTGGGGAGACCTGAAAATAGCTGTGCAGCAACACTCCCCATCCAACCTGACAGAGCTTGAGGATCTGCAGAGAAGAATGGGAGAAACTCCCCAAATACAGGTGTGACAAGCTTGTAGCGTCATACCCAAGACAACTTGAAGCTGTAATCGCTGCCAAAGGTGCTTCAACAAAGTACTGAGTAAAGGGTCTGAATATTTATGTAAATGTAATATTTCCTGTTTTAATTTTTTATACATTTTGTAAAAATGTCTAAAAACCTGTTTTTGCTTTATCATTATGGGGTATTGTGTGTAGATTGATGGGGGGGGAAAACTACAATTTAATCAATTTTAGAATAAGGCTGTAACGTAACAAAATGTGGAAAAAATTCGAGGGGTTTGAATACTTTCTGAATGCCCTGTATTTATGCTGTGAAAGTCTGTGGACTAGGATCAGTTTGTCATTAGATACCAGTCTGCCTGTCCCAGTAAAAACATTCACATATAGATACCAGTCTGCCTGTCCCAGTAAATACATTCACATATAGATACCAGTCTGCCTGTCTCAGTAAATACATTCACATATAGATACCAGTCTGCCTGTCTCAGTAAATACATTCACATATAGATACCAGTCTGCCTGTCTCAATAAAAACATTCACATATAGATACCATACCAGTCTGCCTGTCTCAGTAAAAACATTCACATATAGATACCATACCAGTCTGCCTGTCTCAGTAAATACATTCACATATAGATACCATACCAGTCTGCCTGTCTCAGTAAAAACATTCACATATAGATACCAGTCTGCCTGTCTCAGTAAAAACATTCACATATAGATACCAGTCTGCCTGTCTCAGTAAATACATTCACATATAGATACCAGTCTGCCTGTCTCAGTAAAAACATTCACATATAGATACCATACCAGTCTGCCTGTCTCAATAAAAACATTCACATATAGATACCAGTCTGCCTGTCTCAGTAAATACATTCACATATAGATACCAGTCTGCCTGTCTCAGTAAAAACATTCACATATAGATACCATACCAGTCTGCCTGTCTCAGTAAAAACATTCACATATAGATACCATACCAGTCTGCCTGTCTCAGTAAATACATTCACATATAGATACCATACCAGTCTGCCTGTCTCAGTAAATACATTCACATATAGATACCATACCAGTCTGCCTGTCTCAGTAAATACATTCACATATAGATACCATACCAGTCTGCCTGTCTCAGTAAAAACATTCACATATAGATACCATACCAGTCTGCCTGTCTCAGTAAATACATTCACATATAGATACCAGTCTGCCTGTCTCAGTAAAAACATTCACATATAGATACCAGTCTGCCTGTCTCAGTAAAAACATTCACATATAGATACCAGTCTGCCTGTCTCAGAAAAAACATTCACATATAGATACCAGTCTGCCTGTCTCAGTAAAAACATTCACATATAGATACCAGTCTGCCTGTCTCAGTAAAAACATTCACATATAGATACCAGTCTGCCTGTCTCAATAAAAACATTCACATATAGATACCAGTCTGCCTGTCTCAGAAAAAACATTCACATATAGATACCAGTCTGCCTGTCTCAATAAAAACATTCACATATAGATACCAGTCTGCCTGTCTCAGAAAAAACATTCACATATAGATACCAGTCTGCCTGTCTCAGTAAATACATTCACATATAGATACCATACCAGTCTGCCTGTCTCAGTAAATACATTCACATATAGATACCATACCAGTCTGCCTGTCTCAGTAAATACATTCACATATAGATACCATACCAGTCTGCCTGTCTCAGTAAATACATTCACATATAGATACCATACCAGTCTGCCTGTCTCAGTAAATACATTCACATATAGATACCATACCAGTCTGCCTGTCTCAGTAAATACATTCACATATAGATACCATACCAGTCTGCCTGTCTCAGTAAATACATTCACATATAGATACCATACCAGTCTGCCTGTCTCAGTAAATACATTCACATATAGATACCATACCAGTCTGCCTGTCTCAGTAAATACATTCACATATAGATACCATACCAGTCTGCCTGTCTCAGTAAAAACATTCACATATAGATACCAGTCTACCTGTCTCAGTAAAAACATTCACATATAGATACCAGTCTGCCTGTCTCAGTAAAAACATTCACATATAGATACCATACCAGTCTGCCTGTCTCAGTAAATACATTCACATATAGATACCATACCAGTCTGCCTGTCTCAGTAAATACATTCACATATAGATACCATACCAGTCTGCCTGTCTCAGAAAAAACATTCACATATAGATACCAGTCTGCCTGTCTCAGTAAAAACATTCACATATAGATACCAGTCTGCCTGTCTCAGTAAAAACATTCACATATAGATACCAGTCTGCCTGTCTCAATAAAAACATTCACATATAGATACCAGTCTGCCTGTCTCAGAAAAAACATTCACATATAGATACCAGTCTGCCTGTCTCAATAAAAACATTCACATATAGATACCAGTCTGCCTGTCTCAGAAAAAACATTCACATATAGATACCAGTCTGCCTGTCTCAGTAAATACATTCACATATAGATACCATACCAGTCTGCCTGTCTCAGTAAATACATTCACATATAGATACCATACCAGTCTGCCTGTCTCAGTAAATACATTCACATATAGATACCATACCAGTCTGCCTGTCTCAGTAAATACATTCACATATAGATACCATACCAGTCTGCCTGTCTCAGTAAATACATTCACATATAGATACCATACCAGTCTGCCTGTCTCAGTAAATACATTCACATATAGATACCATACCAGTCTGCCTGTCTCAGTAAATACATTCACATATAGATACCATACCAGTCTGCCTGTCTCAGTAAATACATTCACATATAGATACCATACCAGTCTGCCTGTCTCAGTAAATACATTCACATATAGATACCATACCAGTCTGCCTGTCTCAGTAAATACATTCACATATAGATACCATACCAGTCTACCTGTCTCAGTAAAAACATTCACATATAGATACCAGTCTACCTGTCTCAGTAAAAACATTCACATATAGATACCAGTCTGCCTGTCTCAGTAAAAACATTCACATATAGATACCAGTCTGCCTGTCTCAGTAAAAACATTCACATATAGATACCAGTCTGCCTGTCTCAGTAAAAACATTCACATATAGATACCAGTCTGCCTGTCTCAGTAAAAACATTCACATATAGATACCAGTCTGCCTGTCTCAGTAAAAACATTCACATATAGATACCAGTCTGCCTGTCTCAGTAAAAACATTCACATATAGATACCAGTCTGCCTGTCTCAGTAAAAACATTCACATATAGATACCAGTCTGCCTGTCTCAGTAAAAACATTCACATATAGATACCAGTCTGCCTGTCTCAGTAAAAACATTCACATATAGATACCAGTCTGCCTGTCTCAGTAAAAACATTCACATATAGATACCAGTCTGCCTGTCTCAGTAAATACATTCACATATAGATACCAGTCTGCTTGTCTCAGTAAACACATTCACATATAGATACCATAGCATTAGTCACAAAGAGGTTAGCAGTAGATAGATTAAATAGTAGAGATAAGACAAACCTATGCAGTTTTTCAGGAGAGGGTCTATTGTCTGTGGGTGGTCTGAAATGGTGAACTTCACTGCTGTCACGACTGAGCTTCTGGCGTAAGATGATCCTGGAGACAGAAAACATTCATATTTCACATCACATACCTTCAATAGCAGAGTAAATTAATACTCAGGTCATATGTCACATCACATACCTTCAATAGCAGAGTAAATTAATACCCGGGTCACATTTCACATCACATACCTTCAACAGCAGAGTAAAGTAATACCCAGATCATATGTCACATGACATACCTTCAATAGCAGAGTAAATTAATACCAAGGTCATATTTCACATCACATACCTTCAATAGCAGAGTAAAGTAATACCCAGGTCATATGTCACATGACATACCTTCAATAGCAGAGTAAATGAATACCCGGGTCATATTTCACATTACATACCTTCAACAGCAGAGTAAATTAATACCCAGGTCACATGACATACCTTCAACAGCAGAGTAAATGAATACCCAGGTCATATTTCACATTACATACCTTCAATAGCAGAGTAAATTAATACCCAGGTCATATTTTACATCACATACCTTCAACAGCGGAGTAAATTAATACCAAGGTCATATGTCACATCACATACCTTCAATAGCAGAGTAAATGAATACCCAGGTCATATTTCTTTACGTGAATGATTCATATCATGCACAATGAACCAACTGTATTTATATAATTGAAATCAAGTCTTGCCAATCAAAACAGGCAGGGTATTGCTGTTGCCCACCTGAGAGCAGGTATCCTTTCAGCCTGGGCAGCAGGGTTTCTGGGTCTATGAGGGTGAGTTTCCCCAGACATTCTGCTACCACGTTCCTGGTACCCTCCTCTGCACACTCACAGTGCTTCAACAGCAGGGTCCACACGCCCTCTACGTAAGGCTTTAGACCCGTCACGGACGCCGAGCTGGAGACAACAGAACAGATACTATTTGGTTAGAAAGGTGAAAAACAGCAACCCGCAATTAGCCAGTTCAGTCATCCGACCCGGGACTTGAACCAGCAACCTTTTGGGTTCCATTCTCTCTAACCACTGGACTATCCTACCTGATGATCTCTTTGAGCGAGTGTAGCAGCAGATACTGCCTCTTGGGCTGTCCTGAGATCTCCCCCAGAACGAAGGGCAGGTATTCCGGCAGGTTGCCCACGGCGATGGATCCTAGGGCGTACGATGCGGCAGACTTGACCTCTTCAGAGGAGGAAGAGAAGGCGTCCAGGATGACCGTCTTGAGCTCTGGTTGGCCGCTCAGGTCTACGTGGTGTCCCACCTACCACAGAGATATTATGAATGATTCCCTCACTACTGATACTAGTCACTACATCTGATACCAGCCTACTACAGTTAAAAGACACTATTAGTCCCTCTACCATCAAAACCACTATTAGTCCCTCTACCATCAAAACCACTATTAGTCCCTCTACCCTCAAAACCACTATTAGTCCCTCTACCATCAAAACCACTATTAGTCCCTCTACCCTCAAAACCACTATTAGTCCCTCTACCCTCAAAACCACTATTAGTCCCTCTATCATCAAAACCACTATTAGTCCCTCTATCATCAAAACCACTATTAGTCCCTCTATCATCAAAACCACTATTAGTCCCTCTACCATCAAAACCACTATTAGTCCCTCTACCATCAAAACCACTATTAGTCCCTCTATTAGTCCCTCTACCATCAAAACCACTATTAGTCCCTCTATTAGTCCCTCTACCATCAAAACCACTATTAGTCCCTCTACCATCAACACCACTATTAGTCCCACTACCATCAAAACCACTATTAGTCCCACTACAATCAAAACCACTATTAGTCCCACTACCATCAAAACCACTATTAGTCCCACTACCATCAAAACCACTATTAGTCCCACTACCATCAAAACCACTATTAGTCCCACTACCATCAAAACCACTATTAGTCCCACTACCATCAAAACCACTATTAGTCCCACTACCATCAAAACCACTATTAGTCCCACTACCATCAAAACCACTATTAGTCCCACTACCATCAAAACCACGATTAGTCCCATTACCAGTAAAATTACAATTTTTGCGCCGCCCCATGGGTCTCCCGGTCGCGGCCGACTGCGACAGAGCCTGAGTCGAACCCAGAATCTCTAGTGACACAGCTACTTAGACCACCGCGCCACTCGGGAGGCACACAACTATAAAATGACTTGGACATGCACACACACCTTCTGTTTACTTGAATAGTTGTATTTAAACGTGTGACTCACCTCTCCTAGTGACAGCAGGGCCAGCAGCCTGATGGAGTCTGTCGAACGAGAGTTCTTCACATCCTGGATGAACTGGCCTACCACGGCAGGACCCTCCTACAAATACAAATCAAACTTTATTTAAAATGCATTAAATATGGAAAAAGCCTTTAGAGCACCCCACCCCTAGTGATCATACAACATTATTAAACATTGTGTTAAGATAATGAACAAACAAAAGAAACAAAAACAAGAGGAAATAATCAAACCAAAAATCTGAGATTTAAAAAAACACCCCAAAACAAAAATGGCAATAAAAGTCCTCCAGGAGAACATGAACACAGGAAGGAGGTGTAAAAGTCCTCCAGGAGAACAGAACACAGGAAGGAGGATGTAAAGTCCTCCAGGAGAACAGAACACAGGAAGGAGGATGTAAAGTCCTCCAGGAGAACATGAACACAAACATAACACAGGAAGAATGTGTAAAGGTCAGTAGAACAGTGAACCCACATCAGGACAGGCGCGGGTCAGGGCGGCCACACATTTAGCGATAGAGTAGTAGGACTGTTTGTGTGTCAGCGCAGCACTCTGGGCGTAGACTGGACCGGTAAGCATACGGAGCAGGTCCATGTAACTCAGAGAGGACGTCCCTGTACCCACCAGAGCCTGGGAGAGGACACAATAATACAGCTTTTAATACAACTCTAACCCAGAGAGGATGTCCCTGTACCAGAACAGAATACAATTTACTGAGTGCTACAATACTGCTTGGTCAGAGAGGTGTTTAATAAATTAACATTGAGCAGTGACACTTCTAGACATGAAGTAGAACATCTGTAGAACATCTTCTATAGGGACAACGTAGGCCCTAACTACCTGATCATCTATAGGGACAAAGTAGGACCTAACTACCTGATCATCTATTGGGGACAAAGTAGGACCTAACTACCTGATCATCTATAGGGACAAAGTAGGCCCTAACTACCTGATCATCTATAGGGACAAAGTAGGACCTAACTACCTGATCATCTATAGGGACAAAGTAGGACCTGATCATCTATAGGGACAAAGTAGGACCTAACTACCTGATCATCTATAGGGACAAAGTAGGACCTGATCATCTATAGGGACAAAGTAGGACCTAACTACCTGATCATCTATAGGGACAAAGTAGGACCTGATCATCTATAGGGACAAAGTAGGACCTAACTACCTGATCATCTATAGGGACAAAGTAGGACCTGATCATCTATAGGGACAAAGTAGGACCTAACTACCTGATCATCTATAGGGACAAAGTAGGACCTGATCATCTATAGGGACAAAGTAGGCCCTGATTTTGAACTTTTTTTTTTTTTAGGCCCTGATTCTGAACTGGTAACTATACGTACCTGGAAGAACTCTAGCATGGCACTGAGGGCCCCTCCCTGCAGCAGAGGAGACCTGACCAGAGAGATGAGCTCCGAGAGGATGGACGACCCCCCGATCTTAGCCAGGGAGAGAGGGTGGACCCGGGCCAGGGTGGTCAGGAAGCTGATGACCATCTGAGACACGTGCATGTCGCTCTCGCTGATCAGTGGCGGCAGCTCGGCCAGCACGGCGTCGATCATGGCCGGAGTCACGCTGTCGCTGTAGTTCTTCACCAGGATGTCCAGCGCGGCCAGGGTGCTCAGCTTCAGCGCACGCTGGTTCTTACGCAGGAACGACGCCAGGATGGGCACTGCCTCGTCAAGGATAGGTCTAAGGTCGATCTTCAGCGTGGAGCCTGTGATTAGGGATGAGAGCAAGTATGAAAAGTATATACACACACACACACTTATCTAGCAGGGAAACTGATTTATTAGTAAACAACAACTTGTTAAACCATTTTTTATTTTTTAAATCAGCCCTCATCAACAGATTGTGAAAATTGGCCGTATGGACTTCTCAACATCATCCCCTCCCAACCTGCGATGAGCGTGAGGGCCTTGACCGTGGTCAGTCTGGTGATCTCATTCTTCAGGCGCTCTAGGAAGATGTGCAGCGTCCCGGGAAGGTCGTCCCCCAGGCTGTCTCCTAGGTTACAGATGATCTGACCCATACAGGAAATGGCCCTCTCTTTCACTTCCTGGTCGATGTCGGCAGCCTTGAGGCGTTTGATGGTGCAGGTGAAGAGGTCCGTGATGTAGGGAGAAGCATCGAAGGTGTCCCTCTCCGGCTGGTCCAGAGGTCTGAGACGTTTCACATTGACAAAAGCTTCATTGTCCCATTCTGGGCCACGAGGTTGCAGCAGATTAAAACAGAATTTATTTTAAAAAACTGTACAGACGGAATGTAAAAACAGCAACACTCACCTGGAGTTTCCTGTTAAAACCATGAGAACACATCAATACACGTGGATTACAATAGATAACCTTACCTGATGACCTTGACCAGCTGTTGGCTGACCAGCAGGGCCTCAGAGGTGATCTTATAGAAGGGGTCTCCTACACACGCCACCACGGGCGGCACCAGGGCCTGTGGAGGTCAAAAGTTTATTCAAGTTTATTCAAGTGTCACTTTACAATTGACAAGACATTTTACAGATAAATAAAAAATGGTGGATGGACCAGTCAAGTGAGAGTTCTGAGACTATTTCAAGAGCACTGATAATCCATGATATGATTAACAGCAGTCCTATTATCTGACCTGGACATGGGGGTGGAAGACTTGGGGCTGGTGGTTACACAGGACCACATACAGACAGGACAGGGCATCGATCTTCAGGTTGGACGAGCTGGACTTGTCGTTGAGAGAGAAGATGATTCCTGTTGGGAGAGAGAAGATTAGGTTAGTTTAGTCAATATGAACATTGAGGGAGCTTTTCCCGGACACAGATTAAGTCTATTCCTAGACTAGATCCTCAATTGAAAGTGCTTTTAAAGTCCAGGACTGGGTGGAATGTGTGTCTGGGAAACCGGCCCAACGAATTAGAATATTAAAAGGAAAGAGGAGACACAGATTAGAGAAGCGGTGCTGGTGAGGTCAGAAACCTGACCCGTGTTTAAGGGAACAGAAACCTGACCCGTGTTTCAGGGAACAGAAACCTGACCCGTGTTTCAGGGAACAGAAACCTGACCCGTGTTTCAGGGAACAGAAACCTGACCCGTGTTTCAGGGAACAGAAACCTGACCCGTGTTTCAGGGAACAGAAACCTGACCCGTGTTTAAGGGAACAGAAACCTGACCCGTGTTTCAGGGAACAGAAACCTGACCCGTGTTTAAGGGAACAGAAAATAAAATGAGGAAAACAGAGCTGCTTTACTAAAAATAAAAAGGTTGCCAGTAAGAGTCAATACGACCACGGGACGGTTTCCAGTAAGAGTCAATACGACCACGGGACGGTTTCCAGTAAGAGTCAATACGACCACCGGACGGTTTCCAGTAAGAGTCAATACGACCACGGGACGGTTTCCAGTAAGAGTCAATACGACCACCGGACGATTTCCAGTAAGAGTCAATACGACCACCGGACGGTTTCCAGTAAGAGTCAATATGACCACGGGACGGTTTCCAGTAAGAGTCAATACGACCACCGGACGGTTTCCAGTAAGAGTCAATACGACCACGGGACGGTTTCCAGTAAGAGTCAATACGACCACAGGACGGTTTACAGTAAGAGTCAATACGACCACGGGAAGGTTTACAGTAAGAGTCAATACGACCACGGGACGGTTTCCAGTAAGAGTCAATACGACCACAGGAAGGTTTACAGTAAGAATCAATACAACAGGCTGATGACCAGCCTCTCAGATCCTCCACTCCCCTGGTGCATTCAGGGAAGGAGAAAACACAATCACCAGATAGCTTGTCATTGTAATTTCCTGAAGCAGGGCAGTGGTACTGTAGAGTGGAGTTTGGAGGAGCATATTGGGGAAACTAGAAAGACTGGTTTCTCCCCAAAGGTCATTTAGAAAGGAAATAACAAGATTTCAGATCTACTCTGTTGCCTTTCGACGTATGCCATTTAACTCTGAACAAGCCGTAATAAATCACTTGTATTTGTCTAAAGGGAAAGACACTATGGCTGCAACCTGCAACATGCAAAACTACCAACATCTATTCCTCTAGGGTAACACGTTGACTAGGACAAATATCCATCTATTCCTCTAGGGTAACACGTTGACTAGGACAAATATCCATCTATTCCTCTAGGGTAACACGTTGACTAGGACAAATATCCATCTATTCCTCTAGGGTAACACGTTGACTAGGACAAATATCCATCTATTCCTCTAGGGTAACACGTTGACTAGGACAAATATCCATCTATTCCTCTAGGGTAACACGTTGACTAGGTCAAATATCCATCTATTCCTCTAGGGTAACACGTTGACTAGGACAAATATCCATCTATTCCTCTAGGGTAAACGTTGACTAGGACAAATATCCATCTATTCCTCTAGGGTAACACGTTGACTAGGTCAAATATCCATCTATTCCTCTAGGGTAACACGTTGACTAGGACAAATATCCATCTATTCCTCTAGGGTAACACGTTGACTAGGTCAAATATCCATCTATTCCTCTAGGGTAACACGTTGACTAGGACAAATATCCATCTATTCCTCTAGGGTAACACGTTGACTAGGTCAAATATCCATCTATTCCTCTAGGGTAACACGTTGACTAGGACAAATATCCATCTATTCCTCTAGGGTAACACGTTGACTAGGTCAAATATCCATCTATTCCTCTAGGGTAACACGTTGACTAGGACAAATATCCATCTATTCCTCTAGGGTAACACGTTGACTAGGTCAAATATCCATCTATTCCTCTAGGGTAACACGTTGACTAGGACAAATATCCATCTATTCCTCTAGGGTAACACGTTGACTAGGACAAACATCAATCTATTCCTCTAGGGTAACACGTTGACTAGGACAAACATCAATCTATTCCTCTAGGGTAACACGTTGACTATGTCAAATAACGCATTTTCTACTTCAGCATATTTCCTGTCAACTCAATAACTCTCATTCCACTAAGACGTGAAAGGCATTTAATGTCATAGTTTCATAAGAACCAAAAACAGCCTCCGTCAGAGAGAGAGAGACCTCCAGACCGGATGGATGAGGCTGAAGAACGTGCCCAGGGCGGGAGCCTCGTTCCTGGGACCAGCACAGAGATGTTGGGTGAGAGCCCAGGCTAGCCTGGGGTAAAAGTCTGGCAAGAGTGAGATCAGAATCTGAGGGGTGCCAACTACTGCCATTGTGCCCTTGAGCAAGAGATGCTCCAGGGGAAATATAGCTCTGTAGCTGATCCAACGCTGCTTCCAGCCTCTCATGTGTGTGTGTGTGTGTGTGTGGTGTCTGGGGGACAAATTTCAGATCCACATTCGGTACACCCATATAGAATCGGGTCAGACGCCCCTTTGCCTCCAGAACAGCCTGAATTCTTCAGGGCACTGAAACATTGCTCAAATTGGTGTTTTTCCACTCCTCAATAGTCCAGTGTTGGTGATGGCCTTCCCACTGGAGCTGCTTCTTCTTGTTTTTAGCTGATAGGAACCCAGGGTGGTCGTCTGCTGCAATAGCCAATCCGTGACAAAGACCGACAAGTTGTGAGTTCCGAGACACTGTTCTGAGCCGTTATTTGCCTGTTTGTGGCCCACCTGTTAGCTTGCACTATTCTGTCCATTCTCCTTCAACCTCTCATCAACAAGCCGTTTTCACCCACAGGACTGCCGCTGACTGGATGTTTTGGTTTGTTGCACCATTCTCAGTAGACAATGTCATAAGTCAAAATTCCAGGAGGCCGTTTCTGAGATCCTGGAACCGTCACGCCTTAGGTTACCCATTCTAATGGAACAGTAACTGAATGTCTCGATGCCTGTCTGCTTTATATAGTAGGTTACCCATTCTAATGGAACAGTAACTGAATGTCTCGATGCCTGTCTGCTTTATATAGTAGGTTACCCATTCTAATGGAACAGTAACTGAATGTCTCGATGCCTGTCTGCTTTATATAGTAGGTTACCCATTCTAATGGAGCAGTAACTGAATGTCTCGATGCCTGTCTACTTTATATAGTAGGATACCCATTCTAATGGAGCAGTAACTGAATGTCTCGATGCCTGTCTACTTTATATAGTAGGTTACCCATTCTAATGGAACAGTAACTGAATGTCTCGATGCCCGTCTGCTTTATATAGTAGGATACCCATTCTAATGGAACAGTAACTGAATGTCTCGATGCCTATCTGCTTTATATAGTAGGTTACCCATTCTAATGGAACAGTAACTGAATGTCTCGATGCCTGTCTGCTTTATATAGTAGGTTACCCATTCTAATGGAACAGTAACTGAATGTCTCGATGCCTGTCTGCTTTATATAGTAGGTTACCCATTCTAATGGAACAGTAACTGAATGTCTCGATGCCTGTCTACTTTATATAGTAGGTTACCCATTCTAATGGAACAGTAACTGAATGTCTCGATGCCCGTCTGCTTTATATAGTAGGTTACCCATTCTAATGGAACAGTAACTGAATGTCTCGATGCCTGGACAGGGATGTGTTGTGTGAGGGCCCCAGGGTAGTAACCTACCTGGTACGAGGACAGTGATGTGTTGTGTCAGGGCCCCAGGGTAGTAACCTACCTGGTACGAGGACAGGGATGTGTTGTGTCAGGGCCCCAGGCAGCACGTTGACCAGCTCCGTCAGCATGTTGAAACAGCACTGCCGTGTCTTGACACTTTTCTCCTTCATCTGCTTATGCAGGGCCTTAACGATCATTGGCACCTGCAGCAGCACCCGGCGGGAGGGAGAAATATCAGACATACTACTGACTAATACACACTAGAACTACCACTAGGAGAAATATCAGACCTGTCTGTCTGTCTGTCTGTGTCTGTCTGTGTCTGTCTGTGTCTGTCTGTGTCTGTCTGTGTCTGTCTGTGTCTGTCTGTGTCTGTCTGTCTGTGTCTGTCTGTGTCTGTCTGTCTGTGTCTGTCTGTGTCTGTCTGTGTCTGTCTGTGTCTGTCTGTGTCTGTCTGTGTCTGTCTGTCTGTGTCTGTCTGTCTGTCTGTCTGTCTGTCTGTCTGTCTGTCTGTCTGTCTGTCTGTCTGTCTGTCTGTCTGTCTGTCTGTCTGTCTGTCTGTCTGTCTGTCTGTCTGTCTGTCTGTCTGTCTGTCTGTCTGTCTGTCTGTCTGTGTTCTGCAGCATGGTGAGTGGAGGCCTCTCTCTCTCTCTGTGTGTTTTACCTGGTTCTGCAGCATGGTGAGTGGAGTCTCTCCCTGTTCCATGGCATCTGGGTCACACAGCCAGCTCTGAGCAGGACGTGTCTGTTTCAGCAGCGACAGGTAGGCATGGAACACGTCGGCCTTCACGTTCTCCTCCCGCTCCTACAATCCATCAACCAATACATCAGCCAATACATCAGTCAATCAAAATGTATTGATAAAGCCCTTTTGTGACAACTGTTGATATCAGAGTGCTTTTACTTTAACCCGGCCTGGAATCAGAGAGCAAACAAAACAGCTGCCCGACGGCTAGGTAAAACTCCCTGGAAGATGTGGACCTAGAGGAACACGGGGGTAGTGTGTGTGTGTGTGTGTGTGTGTGTGTGTGTGTGTGTGTGTGTGTGTGTGTGTGTGTGTGTGTGTGTGTGTGTGTGTGTGTGTGTGTGTGTGTGTGTGCCTTGAAGCGGGCGATGAGCGCGGGCGACACGGTCCGGTAGAACTCCGGCAGCATCTCGTGGCGTGTGCTGACCACGGCGTCCAGACACTTGGCGGCCGCACGGCGAACCTTCCAGCTCATGTCGTCGTCGTCGCTGTACTCATCGTCACTTCCTGTAAAGGTCAGAGGTCAAAGGGTGATGGTGGTGGTGTGAGGTTAGAGACTTTAACACAGTCTAGCAGCAGTTATTATTACAGCCAATGAAAGAGTTATATGCTCCAGTAAGCATTATGATGTCAGATATGCACTTTAGCTGGTAGGAAACACAAACATCTCAAACACAGGTTACACACAGCACATCTACTAGTCTAGAGCGACCACCTGACCACCACAAACAATACTGTCATCACATCTACTAGTCTAGAGCGACCACCTGACCACCACAAACAATACTGTCATCACATCTACTAGTCTAGAGCGACCACCTGACCACCACAAACAATACTGTCATCACATCTACTAGTCTAGAGCGACCACCTGACCACCACAAACAATACTGTCATCACATCTACTAGTCTAGAGCGACCACCACAAACAATACTGTCATCACATCTACTAGTCTAGAGCGACCACCTGACTACCACAAACACAGGTTACACACAGCACATCTACTAGTCTAGAGCGACCACCTGACTACCACAAACAATACTGTCATCACATCTACTAGTCTAGAGCGACCACCTGACTACCACAAACAATACTGTCATCACATCTACTAGTCTAGAGCGACCACCTGACTACCACAAACAATACTGTCAGCACATCTACTAGTCTAGAGCGACCACCTGACCACCACAAACAATACTGTCATCACATCTACTAGTCTAGAGCGACCACCTGACTACCACAAACAATACTGTCATCACATCTACTAGTCTAGAGCGACCACCTGACCACCACAAACAATACTGTCATCACATCTACTAGTCTAGAGCGACCACCTGACCACCACAAACAATACTGTCATCACATCTACTAGTCTAGAGCGACCACCTGACTACCACAAACAATACTGTCATCACATCTACTAGTCTAGAGCGACCACCTGACTACCACAAACAATACTGTCATCACATCTACTAGTCTAGAGCGACCACCTGACCACCACAAACAATACTGTCATCACATCTACTAGTCTAGAGCGACCACCTGACTACCACAAACAATACTGTCATCACATCTACTAGTCTAGAGCGACCACCTGACTACCACAAACACAGGTTACACACAGCACATCTACTAGTCTAGAGCGACCACCTGACTACCACAAACAATACTGTCATCACATCTACTAGTCTAGAGCGACCACCTGACTACCACAAACAATACTGTCATCACATCTACTAGTCTAGAGCGACCACCTGACTACCACAAACAATACTGTCAGCACATCTACTAGTCTAGAGCGACCACCTGACTACCACAAACAATACTGTCATCACATCTACTAGTCTAGAGCGACCACCTGACTACCACAAACAATACTGTCATCACATCTACTAGTCTAGAGCGACCACCTGACTACCACAAACAATACTGTCATCACATCTACTAGTCTAGAGCGACCACCTGACCACCACAAACAATACTGTCATCACATCTACTAGTCTAGAGCGACCACCTGACCACCACAAACAATACTGTCATCACATCTACTAGTCTAGAGCGACCACCTGACTACCACAAACAATACTGTCATCACATCTACTAGTCTAGAGCGACCACCTGACCACCACAAACAATACTGTCATCACATCTACTAGTCTAGAGCGACCACCTGACTACCACAAACAATACTGTCATCACATCTACTAGTCTAGAGCGACCACCTGACCACCACAAACAATACTGTCATCACATCTACTAGTCTAGAGCGACCACCTGACCACCACAAACAATACTGTCATCACATCTACTAGTCTAGAGCGACCACCTGACCACCACAAACAATACTGTCATCACATCTACTAGTCTAGAGCGACCACCTGACCACCACAAACAATACTGTCATCACATCTACTAGTCTAGAGCGACCACCTGACCACCACAAACAATACTGTCATCACATCTACTAGTCTAGAGCGACCACCTGACCACCACAAACAATACTGTCATCACATCTACTAGTCTAGAGCGACCACCTGACCACCACAAACAATACTGTCATCACATCTACTAGTCTAGAGCGACCACCTGACTACCACAAACAATACTGTCATCACATCTACTAGTCTAGAGCGACCACCTGACTACCACAAACAATACTGTCATCACATCTACTAGTCTAGAGCGACCACCTGACTACCACAAACAATACTGTCATCACATCTACTAGTCTAGAGCGACCACCTGACTACCACAAACAATACTGTCATCACATCTACTAGTCTAGAGCGACCACCTGACTACCACAAACACAGGTTACACACAGCACATCTACTAGTCTAGAGCGACCACCTGACTACCACAAACAATACTGTCATCACATCTACTAGTCTAGAGCGACCACCTGACTACCACAAACAATACTGTCATCACATCTACTAGTCTAGAGCGACCACCTGACTACCACAAACAATACTGTCATCACATCTACTAGTCTAGAGCGACCACCTGACTACCACAAACAATACTGTCAGCACATCTACTAGTCTAGAGCGACCACCTGACCACCACAAACAATACTGTCATCACATCTACTAGTCTAGAGCGACCACCTGACTACCACAAACAATACTGTCATCACATCTACTAGTCTAAAGCGACCACCTGACCACCACACACAATACTGTCATCACATCTACTAGTCTAGAGCGACCACCTGACCACCACAAACAATACTGTCATCACATCTACTAGTCTAGAGCGACCACCTGACTACCACAAACAATACTGTCATCACATCTACTAGTCTAGAGCGACCACCTGACTACCACAAACAATACTGTCATCACATCTACTAGTCTAGAGCGACCACCTGACCACCACAAACAATACTGTCATCACATCTACTAGTCTAGAGCGACCACCTGACCACCACAAACAATACTGTCATCACATCTACTAGTCTAGAGCGACCACCACAAACAATACTGTCATCACATCTACTAGTCTAGAGCGACCACCTGACTACCACAAACACAGGTTACACACAGCACATCTACTAGTCTAGAGCGACCACCTGACTACCACAAACAATACTGTCATCACATCTACTAGTCTAGAGCGACCACCTGACTACCACAAACAATACTGTCATCACATCTACTAGTCTAGAGCGACCACCTGACCACCACAAACAATACTGTCATCACATCTACTAGTCTAGAGCGACCACCTGACCACCACAAACAATACTGTCATCACATCTACTAGTCTAGAGCGACCACCTGACTACCACAAACAATACTGTCATCACATCTACTAGTCTAGAGCGACCACCTGACTACCACAAACAATACTGTCATCACATCTACTAGTCTAGAGCGACCACCTGACTACCACAAACAATACTGTCATCACATCTACTAGTCTAGAGCGACCACCTGACTACCACAAACAATACTGTCAGCACATCTACTAGTCTAGAGCGACCACCTGACTACCACAAACAATACTGTCATCACATCTACTAGTCTAGAGCGACCACCTGACTACCACAAACAATACTGTCATCACATCTACTAGTCTAGAGCGACCACCTGACTACCACAAACAATACTGTCATCACATCTACTAGTCTAGAGCGACCACCTGACCACCACAAACAATACTGTCATCACATCTACTAGTCTAGAGCGACCACCTGACTACCACAAACAATACTGTCATCACATCTACTAGTCTAGAGCGACCACCTGACTACCACAAACAATACTGTCATCACATCTACTAGTCTAGAGCGACCACCTGACTACCACAAACAATACTGTCATCACATCTACTAGTCTAGAGCGACCACCTGACTACCACAAACAATACTGTCATCACATCTACTAGTCTAGAGCGACCACCTGACTACCACAAACAATACTGTCATCACATCTACTAGTCTAGAGCGACCACCTGACTACCACAAACAATACTGTCATCACATCTACTAGTCTAGAGCGACCACCTGACTACCACAAACAATACTGTCATCACATCTACTAGTCTAGAGCGACCACCTGACCACCACAAACAATACTGTCATCACATCTACTAGTCTAGAGCGACCACCTGACCACCACAAACAATACTGTCATCACATCTACTAGTCTAGAGCGACCACCTGACCACCACAAACAATACTGTCATCACATCTACTAGTCTAGAGCGACCACCTGACCACCACAAACAATACTGTCATCACATCTACTAGTCTAGAGCGACCACCTGACCACCACAAACAATACTGTCATCACATCTACTAGTCTAGAGCGACCACCTGATCACCACAAACAATACTGTCATCACATCTACTAGTCTAGAGCGACCACCTGACCACCACAAACAATACTGTCAGCACATCTACTAGTCTAGAGCGACCACCTGACCACCACAAACAATACTGTCAGCACATCTACTAGTCTAGAGCGACCACCTGACCACCACAAACAATACTGTCATCACATCTACTAGTCTAGAGCGACCACCTGACCACCACAAACAATACTGTCATCACATCTACTAGTCTAGAGCGACCACCTGACCACCACAAACAATACTGTCATCACATCTACTAGTCTAGAGCGACCACCTGACCACCACAAACAATACTGTCATCACATCTACTAGTCTAGAGCGACCACCTGACCACCACAAACAATACTGTCATCACATCTACTAGTCTAGAGCGACCACCTGACTACCACAAACACAGGTTACACACAGCACATCTACTAGTCTAGAGCGACCACCTGACCACCACAAACAATACTGTCATCACATCTACTAGTCTAGAGCGACCACCTGACTACCACAAACACAGGTTACACACAGCACATCTACTAGTCTAGAGCGACCACCTGACCACCACAAACAATACTGTCATCACATCTACTAGTCTAGAGCGACCACCTGACTACCACAAACACAGGTTACACACAGCACATCTACTAGTCTAGAGCGACCACCTGACCACCACAAACAATACTGTCATCACATGGTTGTTCCAGGTCAAGACATGATCACTGCCTAACCTCAAATCCTTCCAATAAGATTTGACCTGTGAAGTTTGACAGAGATACACTCATCAATCATCATAGACTAGGAGGCTAGTCCCAGCACTGTGCTGCCCTGGTAGACTAGGAGGCTAGTCCCAGCACTGTGCTGCCCTGGTAGACTAGGAGGCTAGTCCCAGCACTGTGCTGCCCTGGTAGACTAGGAGGCTAGTCCCAGCACTGTGCTGCCCTGGTAGACTAGGAGGCTAGTCCCAGCACTGTCCTGCCCTGGTAGACTAGGAGGCTAGTCCCAGCACTGTGCTGCCCTGGTAGACTAGGAGGCTAGTCCCAGCACTGTCCTGCCCTGGTAGACTAGGAGGCTAGTCCCAGCACTGTGCTGCCCTGGGCCTGGTAGACTAGGAGGCTAGTCCCCGCACTGTGCTGCCCTAGTAGACTAGGAGGCTAGTCCCAGCACTGTGCTGCCCTGGTAGATTAGGAGGCTAGTCCCAGCACTGTGCTGCCCTGGTAGACTAGGAGGCTAGTCCCAGCACTGTGCTGCCCTGGTAGACTAGGAGGCTAGTCCCAGCACTGTGCTGCCCTGGTAGACTAGGAGGCTAGTCCCAGCACTGTGCTGCCCTGGTAGACTAGGAGGCTAGTCCCAGCACTGTGCTGCCCTGGTAGACTAGGAGGCTAGTCCCAGCACTGTCCTGCCCTGGTAGACTAGGAGGCTAGTACCAGCACTGTGCTGCCCTGGGCCTGGTAGACTAGGAGGCTAGTCCCAGCACTGTGCTGCCCTAGTAGACTAGGAGGCTAGTCCCAGCACTGTGCTGCCCTGGTAGACTAGGAGGCTAGTCCCAGCACTGTGCTGTGCTGCCCTGGTAGACTAGGAGGCTAGTCCCAGCACTGTGCTGCCCTGGGCCTGGTAGACTAGGAGGCTAGTCCCAGCACTGTGCTGCCCTGGTAGACTAGGAGGCTAGTCCCAGCACTGTGCTGCCCTGGTAGACTAGGAGGCTAGTCCCAGCACTGTGCTGCCCTGGTACACTAGGAGGCTAGTCCCAGCACTGTGCTGCCCTAGTACACTAGGAGGCTAGTCCCAGCACTGTGCTGCCCTAGTAGACTAGGAGGCTAGTCCCAGCACTGTGCTGCCCTAGTAGACTAGGAGGCTAGTCCCAGCACTGTGCTGCCCTAGTAGACTAGGAGGCTAGTCCCAGCACTGTGCTGCCCTAGTAGACTAGGAGGCTAGTCCCAGCACTGTGCTGCCCTAGTAGACTAGGAGGCTAGTCCCAGCACTGTGCTGCCCTAGTAGACTAGGAGGCTAGTCCCAGCACTGTGCTGCCCTAGTAGACTAGGAGGCTAGTCCCAGCACTGTGCTGCCCTAGTAGACTAGGAGGCTAGTCCCAGCACTGTGCTGCCCTGGTAGACTAGGAGGCTAGTCCCAGCACTGTGCTGCCCTAGTAGACTAGGAGGCTAGTCCCAGCACTGTGCTGCCCTGGTAGACTAGGAGGCTAGTCCCAGCACTGTGCTGCCCTGGTAGACTAGGAGGCTAGTCCCAGCACTGTGCTGCCCTGGTAGACTAGGAGGCTAGTCCCAGCACTGTGCTGCCCTGGTAGACTAGGAGGCTAGTCCCAGCACTGTGCTGCCCTGGTAGACTAGGAGGCTAGTCCCAGCACTGTGCTGCCCTGGGCCTGGTAGACTAGGAGGCTAGTCCCAGCACTGTGCTGCCCTGAGCCTGGTAGACTAGGAGGCTAGTCCCAGCACTGTGCTGCCCTGGGGCTGGTAGACTAGGAGGCTAGTCCCAGCACTGTGCTGCCCTGGGCCTGTTTACAAGCTAGCTACACACAGTCAGTCAGTCAGAACCATGAATTATTAAAGGAACCAGCCAATAGGAATAGGTAGGAATTTGATTTATGGATGACTGGCAAACTGTGCTAACGCATAGTGCTGAGGAAGATACGAGCAACACTGCAGGCGCCACAAAACACCCGTTGTTGTCAAGACCCATTTTATAAATGAAATACTTCAGCATTCTGGGAGCACACATTATGATTGGTGGAGAGACATGACAACCAGAGTCGAGTCGAGGAGGAAGGAGACAGAGAGGAGGGAGGAGAGGAGGAAGGGGACAGAGAGGAGGGAGAGGAGGAAGAGGGAGAGGAGGAAGAGGAGGGAGAGGAGAGACTCAGCAACACAGTATAAGATGCACCCGCCTGGGAGGAACCGTGTTACAGGGGAAGACTCAGGCGAAAGCTTCAACAAAGTGACAACACAAAAGCCTGTCTGGTCCTCAGTCCTCACACACTGCTAGTGATGACAAGGACAGAGAGCCATCTCTATCAGTTGTAGTAGAAGTAATGACTGGAGGTCTGCTGAAAGCAGCTAGCATTACCCGCTCCAGTAGCAGTCGTCCATTCAGCCTGTAGATAATAACATTCAGTCTCATAACAAGGAAGGAGAGAGACAGAGGGAGGCTGGCTGGCTGCCTTCAATATTTACTAGCATTATTCTATGTTTATTTCACAGTGCTCATGCGTGGCCAAGCAACAGATTGTCTTTCTGGCTGAGCTCTTACAGTCATAGCAACAAACGACACACTAACAGTGTCAGTGCAGTGGGGACTTACAACTGGGGGTTATTCTGCACAGTAAGACTCCTGAAAATGGAAGACACATTTGGAAGACCATTTAATAGATAGGCTAGTTCTAACTTCTCTCACTGAGGCAGATATCTAAACAGAAACCTAAGCCCCGAAGAGACAAGTCCTATAGGTCTCTCCTGAGTGGTGAAGAGTCCTATATGTTTCTCTTCTTAACTTGTTATGGATAGGGGGCAGCATTTTCACGTCCGGATGAAAAGCATGTCCAGAGTAAACTGCTTGCTACTCAGTCCCAGTTGCTAATATGTGCATATTATTAGTAGATTTGGATAGAAAACAGTCTGAAGTTTCTAAAACAGTTTGAATGATGTCTGTGAGTATAACAGAACTCATATGGCAGGCAAAAACCTGAGAAAAAAATCCAACCAGGAAGTGGGAAATCTGAGGTTTGTAGGTTTTCAACTCTGCTTATCCAAGATAGTGGAAATGGGGTCATGTTGCACTTCCTAAGGCTTCCACCAGATGTCAACAGTCTTTAGAACCTTGTTTGATGCTTCTACTGTGAAGTGGGGGCGAATGAAAGATTGAGTAAGGTCTCTCCCAGAGTGCCACGAGCTGACCATGCGCGTTCATGTGAGAGTTAGCTTGAGTTCCATTGCATTTCTGAAGACAAAGGAATTCTCCGGCTGGGACATTATTGAAGATTTATGTTAAAAACATCCAAAGATTGATTCTATACTTCGTTTAACATTTTTCTACGGACTGTAATATAACATCTTGGACTTTTCGTCTGTACTTTCCGCTGGACTTGCACGCGCGTCGTGAGTTTAGATTGTGTACTGAACACGCGAACAACAAGGAGGAATTTGGACATAAATGGACATTATCGAACAAAACAAACATTTATTGTGGAACTGGGATTCCTGAGAGTGCATTCTGATGAAGATCATCAAAGGTAAGTGAATATTTATAATGCTATTTCTGACTTCTGTTGACTCCAACATGGCGATATCTCTTTGGGTTGATTTGTAGTCTGAGCGCCGTACTCAGGTTATTTTATGGTTTGCTTTTTCCGTAAAGTGGATCTAAAATTCCATGTATAACACTTGTATTTTCATCAACATTTATGATGACTATTCCTGTAAATTGATGTGGCTCTCTCCAAAATCACCAGATGTTTTGGAGGTAAAATATTACTGAACATAATGCGCCAATGTAAACTCAGATTTTTGGATATAAATATGAACTTTACCGAACAAAACATACATGTATTGTGTAACATGAAGTCCTATGAGTGTCATCTGATGAAGATCATCAAAGGTTAGTGATTAATTTTATCTATATTTCTGCTTTTTGTGACTCCTCTCTTTGGCTGGAAAAATGGCTGTGTTTTCTGTGACTAGGTACAGACCTAACATAATTGTTTGGTTTGCTTTCGTCGTAAAGCCTTTTTGAACATCGAACACTGTGGCTGGATTTACAACAAGTGTATCTTTAAAATGGCGTAAAATACATGTATGTTTGAGGAATTTTAATTATGGGATTTCTGTTGTTTTGAATTTGGCGCCCTGCAGTTTCACTGGCTGTTGACGAGGTGGGACGCTACCGTCCCACGTACCCTAGAGAGGTTAACTGTTCTGGGGAACTAACGGGAAATAATGTGACCGGTGAAATGAAGGACGCCATCTGCTTGATCTCCTAACACGTTGAACAAGTTGACTGGAGGTATTAACTTAACAAGCAGCTACAGATATACACATTTATTAAAAATTAAATCATTGACGGTATTGAAAAAAACTATCCTGTGACTATTTACAAATACGGTATACCACCAAAGACTACTTGATAATCTGAAGGAGACTAACCTGGATAAATAAACGTGAGGTTGAATGACCATGAGCTCTCGCAGTACCTTGAGTCTTTGTGTGTGTGTGTGTGAGAGAGAGTGTTTACCTTGATAGTCTTCATCTGCTCCGTCAGCATCCATGGCATTCTCATCTTCATCCTCGTCATCGTAGTTATAGTTGGGGTCGTAGGTCAAATACTTCAGACAGATGCTGATGACGGTGCCCACATGTGGATAAACCTCCTTTGGACACCTGGAGAGAGAGAGAGAGAGAGATTGAAAAGTCCTTCATGGTTGAGTTCCCTTTAGTTTCCACTAATAAAGACTCCCATCTCTCAGCCTTTCTTCTCCTCATGGTAATCTGGGAGGATAGACAGCACCACAGTAATCTCCCAACACTAGTTGTCCCTCTCTCCCTCCCAAACACTTGTTTGATGTAATCCATAAAAGGCACAAGATAGAACGGATGAAAGGGTTTCTAATCACAGAAACAGTGGGAGGCTAAACGTCGACGAGAAGCGAGACTAGAGTATCCAATCACAACGCAGGTCCAAACACTTCAGGGTGAACGTGAATAAACTACCCAGTTCACTGAGAATTCTGGGATTCATTTTTTCTGTCGTTCTGTGTTTCTCTGAACATAAAAAACAAAACCCCCTCCCGACCTCTGAAGCCGTTTAAAATAAGACATGTGTCTCTCACCTCCTGACGAAGGACTCGAAGGCCTGGATGCAGTATTCTCTCAGCTCGTCATCGTCTATGTTACAGAACTTCACCACCAGAGGAATGATCTTCTCCAAGTACTCACCTGAGGACACGCGGACACACACGTTAATAATTCCATTCAAACTGAATGTTAGCCGTCAATCTATTAGTAACAACTTCATATTCTTTCATCTAAATGTGACATGAAGGGAAGCAAGCCTCCCGAATTAAAAAAAAAAGGCCCAGAACTCACTGAGAAAAGCAAATTACAAGTTACAGCTAGATAAAGGCTTTTGTGGTTTTAGCAAAATTGTAGAGCGAGCTCTTTCAAGATGACAAGAGAAGTTAATTAAAACAGGGGATGGCAGGATATGGAGAGAGACCGGGGGGAGAAATAGTTTTGGAGTGCTGCTCTTCACTGAAGTAATCTACCGCATCTTAATCACTGCCGTCTCTGGCTCATCAAACACAGCGTGTGATTGGTTGATGGGGTGGGAGAAAAAGAGGAGCTAGCCTCAATGACTCCTCTCTCCGTTTCCCTCCACACTCCAGAACACTCTCCCTCCTCCACTCTTCCAGAGAGAGGAGAAAGTGACAGATTGACAGGTAAATAAGGACAGAAAGAGGAGAGTCTCCCGTCTCATGTCACAAACTTTCACGTCCCTCCACGTCCTTGACCAGGAGTAATGGCTTCTCTCAAACATCAAGGAGACAATGACTTCCTTCGGGGTTATTTTAAAAAGAAGTCTGATGGAAAAGAAATAGTCTAATATATTATTTCACCTAGAAAATTATAAAATACTTCAATTGCCTAGGCTCCCCAAGGAGCCGTGGGCTCGACTAAGTACAATAGCTAAAACAAACACATCTAGCCTAATTGAAATCTAAAAGGTGTTCCCAGGTGGACTTGGCTGAAGTCTGGCTGTCGATAAAACCTAGGAGAGAGAAGTGACGGGAGAGAGAGAAGAGAGACAGAGAGACAGAGAAACAGAGAGAGACAGAGAGAGAGAAGAGACGGGAGAGAGAGAGAAGAGACGGGAGAGAGAGAGAAGAGACGGGAGAGAGAGAGAGAGAGAGAGAAGAGACGGGAGAGAGAGAGAGAGAGAGAAGAGAGACAGAGAGACAGAGAAACAGAGAGAGACAGAGAGAGAGAGAGAGACGGGAGAGAGAGAGAAGATACGGGAGAGAGAGAGAAGAGACGAGAGAGAGAGAGAAGAGACGAGAGAGAGAGAGAGAAGAGACGAGAGAGAGAGAGAGAAGAGACGAGAGAGAGAGAGAGAGAGAGAGACGGGAGAGAGAGAGAGAGAAGAGACGGGAGAGAGAGAGAGAGAAGAGACGGGAGAGAGAGAGAGAGAAGAGACGGGAGAGAGAGAGAGAGAGAGAGAGAGAAGAGACTGGAGAGAGAGAGAGAGAGAAGAGACGGGAGAGAGAGAGAAGAGACGGGAGAGAGAGAGAGAGAGAAGAGAGAATGAGAGACAGAGAAACAGAGAGAGAGAGAAGAGACGGGAGAGAGAGAGAAGAGACGAGAGAGAGAAGAGACGGGAGAGAGAGAGAAGAGACGGGAGAGAGAGAGAGAGAGAGAGAAGAGACGGGAGAGAGAGAGAGAGAGAGAGAGAGAGAGAGAGAGAAGAGACGGAGAGAGAGAGAGAGAGAGAGAGAGAGAGAGAGAGAGAGAGAGAGAGAGAGAGAGAGAGAGAGAGAGAGAGAGAGAGAGAGAGAGAGAGAGAGAGAGAGAGAGAGACGGAAGAGAGAGAGAGAGAGAGAGACGGGAGAGAGAGAGAGAGAGAGAGAGAGAGAGAGAGAGAGAAGAGACGGGAGAGAGAGAGAGAAGAGACGAGAGAGAGAGAGAGAGAGAGAGAAGAGACGAGAGAGAGAGAGAGAGAGAGAGAGAGAGAGAGAGAGAGAGAGAGAGAGAAGAGACGAGAGAGAGAGAGAGAGAGAGAGAAGAGAGAGAAGACAGAACAGCTCCAACTGATACATATTAATTCAGCCCGCTCTAACCACTAGGGTTAGATGGTTAGGTTACCTGCCGCCTAACGAAGGGGTTAATAACTTGACAATGTTGGCTAAATTGTTTGACATTTCCAAACATTAAAAAAAGGTCCAAAATGTTCTGACATTGTGTCTCACACAAATGACTGCAGTGTTTCTCTTTCAACTGTTCAACTAGAAAAAGAAAGATATTCCAATATGTGATCTACATGACTAATATCACTAGCCCATGTCTGTGTGTCTCCATGAAACTCACCGATTCTGTGTCCGGCCTGTCTGCTGATGGCTGCGATACACTGGATGTAGGTACGTGTGGTGGACATGGAGTCATTACGGGACAACTCTGACAGCAGGTGTTCAATAAGATCCACAAACACCAGGTTCCCACAGGACATGACCAGGTGACCCAGAGCGATGATGGTCCTCTTCCTGACCGCCAGGCGGGGGCTGGTCAGCTGAGGAAGTAGGCAGGACAGGATGGAGGGGTGAAAGTTGACCAGGAGACCCCCCTGTCTGTTAGAAGAGAGGGAGAGGTTAGCACTATGTTATGTAGTGTTATGTAGTGATAGACTACGTAGGGTCTGGTTAGCTGAGGAAGCAGACAGGATGGAGGGGTGAAAGTTGACCAGGAGACCCCCCTGTCTGTTAGAGGAGAGGGAGAGGTTAGCACTATGTTATGTAGTGTTATGTAGTGATAGACTACGTAGGGTCTGGTTAGCTGAGGAAGCAGACAGGATGGAGGGGTGAAAGTTGACCAGGAGACCCCCCTGTCTGTTAGAGGAGAGGGAGAGAGGTTAGCACTATGTAGTGTTATGTAGTGATAGGCTACGTAGGGTCTGGTCAGCTGAGGAAGCAGACAGGATGGAGGGGTGAAAGTTGACCAGGAGACCCCCCTGTCTGTTAGAGGAAAGGGAGAGAGGTTAGCACTATGTAGTGTTATGTAGTGATAAGCTACGTAGGGTCTGGTCAGCTGAGGAAGCAGACAAGACAGGAGGGTGAAAGTTGACCAGGAGACTAGAGGTTGGCACAGGAGTAAAAAAATAATTCCTGTCCCGTCTAGTCAAATATTTTCCCGTACTGTTCTGATCCAGCAACAGTTATTTAACCCCAGAATATTGTCCCGTCACAAACTAATTATTACAGGCAGAAATCAGAAATAACTTCAGATATTCAATTGACTGTAATAAAGTAATCCAATGAACATCTATAGTGTATAATGGGTCCAGACCAGCGGTCAGACAGTGGAGAACACACACACCAACCTGGGTCCAGGCCAGCGGTCAGACAGTGGAGAACACACACACACACTACCTGGGTCCAGACCAGCGGTCAGACAGTGGAGAACACACACACCAACATGGGTCCAGACCAGCGGTCAGACAGCGGAGAACACACACACCAACCTGGGTCCAGACCAGCGGTCAGACAGTGGAGAACACACACACCAACATGGGTCCAGACCAGCGGTCAGACAGCGGAGAACACACACACCAACCTGGGTCCAGACCAGCGGTCAGACAGTGGAGAACACACACACCAACCTGGGTCCAGACCAACGGTCAGACAGTGGAGAACACACACACCAACCTGGGTCCAGACCAGCGGTCAGACAGTGGAGAACACACACACAAACCTGGGTCCAGACCAGCGGCCAGACAGTGGAGAACACACACACCAACCTGGGTCCAGACCAGCGGTCAGACAGTGGAGAACACACACACCAACCTGGGTCCAGACCAGCGGCCAGACAGTGGAGAACACACACACCAACCTGGGTCCAGACCAGCGGTCAGACAGTGGAGAACACACACACCAACCTGGGTCCAGACCAGCGGTCAGACAGTGGAGAACACACACACCAACCTGGGTCCAGACCAACGGTCAGACAGCGGAGAACACACACACCAACATGGGTCCAGACCAGCGGTCAGACAGTGGAGAACACACACACCAACCTGGGTCCAGACCAACGGTCAGACAGTGGAGAACACACACACCAACCTGGGTCCAGACCAGCGGTCAGACAGCGGAGAACACACACACCAACCTGGGTCCAGACCAGCGGTCAGACAGTGGAGAACACACACACCAACCTGGGTCCAGACCAACGGTCAGACAGTGGAGAACACACACACCAACCTGGGTCCAGACCAGCGGTCAGACAGTGGAGAACACACACACACCAACCTGGGTCCATACCAGCGGTCAGACAGTGGAGAACACACACACACACCAACCTGGGTCCAGACCAGCGGTCAGACAGTGGAGAACACACACACCAACATGGGTCCAGACCAGCGGTCAGACAGCGGAGAACACACACACCAACCTGGGTCCAGACCAGCGGTCAGACAGTGGAGAACACACACACCAACCTGGGTCCAGACCAACGGTCAGACAGTGGAGAACACACACACCAACCTGGGTCCAGACCAGCGGTCAGACAGTGGAGAACACACACACAAACCTGGGTCCAGACCAGCGGCCAGACAGTGGAGAACACACACACCAACCTGGGTCCAGACCAGCGGTCAGACAGTGGAGAACACACACACCAACCTGGGTCCAGACCAGCGGCCAGACAGTGGAGAACACACACACCAACCTGGGTCCAGACCAGCGGTCAGACAGTGGAGAACACACACACCAACCTGGGTCCAGACCAGCGGTCAGACAGTGGAGAACACACACACCAACCTGGGTCCAGACCAACGGTCAGACAGCGGAGAACACACACACCAACATGGGTCCAGACCAGCGGTCAGACAGTGGAGAACACACACACCAACCTGGGTCCAGACCAACGGTCAGACAGTGGAGAACACACACACCAACCTGGGTCCAGACCAGCGGTCAGACAGCGGAGAACACACACACCAACCTGGGTCCAGACCAGCGGTCAGACAGGGGAGAACACACACACACACCAACCTGGGTCCAGACCAGCGGTCAGACAGTGGAGAACACACACACACACCAACCTGGGTCCAGAACAGCGGTCAGACAGTGGAGAACACACACACACACCAACCTGGGTCCAGGCCAACGGTCAGACAGTGGAGAACACACACACCAACCTGGGTCCAGACCAGCGGTCAGACAGTGGAGAACACACACACCAACCTGGGTCCAGGCCAGCGGCCAGACAGTGGAGAACACACACACCAACCTGGGTCCAGACCAGCGGTCAGACAGTGGAGAACACACACACCAACCTGGGTCCAGGCCAGCGGTCAGACAGTGGAGAACACACACACACCAACCTGGGTCCAGACCAGCGGTCAGACAGTGGAGAACACACACACCAACCTGGGTCCAGACCAGCGGTCAGACAGTGGAGAACACACACCAACCTGGGTCCAGACCAGCGGTCAGACAGTGGAGAACACACACACACCAACCTGGGTCCAGACCAACGGTCAGACAGTGGAGAACACACACACACCAACCTGGGTCCAGACCAGCGGTCAGAGAGTGGAGAACACACACACACATCAACCTGGGTCCAGAACAGCGGTCAGACAGTGGAGAACACACACACACACACCAACCTGGGTCCAGGCCAACGGTCAGACAGTGGAGAACACACACACCAACCTGGGTCCAGGCCAGCGGCCAGACAGTGGAGAACACACACACCAACCTGGGTCCAGACCAGCGGTCAGACAGTGGAGAACACACACACCAACCTGGGTCCAGGCCAGCGGCCAGACAGTGGAGAACACACACACCAACCTGGGTCCAGACCAGCGGTCAGACAGTGGAGAACACACACACCAACCTGGGTCCAGGCCAGCGGTCAGACAGTGGAGAACACACACACACCAACCTGGGTCCAGACCAGCGGTCAGACAGTGGAGAACACACACACCAACCTGGGTCCAGACCAGCGGTCAGACAGTGGAGAACACACACCAACCTGGGTCCAGGCCAGCGGTCAGACAGTGGAGAACACACACACCAACCTGGGTCCAGACCAGCGGTCAGACAGTGGAGAACACACACCAACCTGGGTCCAGACCAGCGGTCAGACAGTGGAGAACACACACACCAACCTGGGTCCAGACCAGCGGTCAGACAGTGGAGAACACACACCAACCTGGGTCCAGGCCAGCGGTCAGACAGTGGAGAACACACACACCAACCTGGGTCCAGGCCAGCGGTCAGACAGTGGAGAACACACACCAACCTGGGTCCAGACCAACGGTCAGACAGTGGAGAACACACACACACACCAACCTGGGTCCAGGCCAGCGGTCAGACAGTGGAGAACACACACACACACCAACCTGGGTCCAGACCAGCGGTCAGACAGTGGAGAACACACACCAACCTGGGTCCAGACCAGCGGTCAGACAGTGGAGAACACACACACCAACCTGGGTCCGGGCCAGCGGTCAGACAGTGGAGAACACACACACACACCAACCTGGGTCCAGACCAGCGGTCAGACAGTGGAGAACACACACCAACCTGGGTCCAGACCAGCGGTCAGACAGTGGAGAACACACACCAACCTGGGTCCAGACCAGCGGTCAGACAGTGGAGAACACACACACACACCAACCTGGGTCCAGACCAGCGGTCAGACAGTGGAGAACACACACCAACCTGGGTCCAGACCAGCGGTCAGACAGTGGAGAACACACACACCAACCTGGGTCCAGACCAGCGGTCAGACAGTGGAGAACACACACCAACCTGGGTCCAGGCCAGCGGTCAGACAGTGGAGAACACACACCAACCTGGGTCCAGACCAGCGGTCAGACAGTGGAGAACACACACACCAACCTGGGTCCAGACCAGCGGTCAGACAGTGGAGAACACACACCAACCTGGGTCCAGGCCAGCGGTCAGACAGTGGAGAACACACACCAACCTGGGTCCAGACCAGCGGTCAGACAGTGGAGAACACACCAACCTGGGTCCAGACCAGCGATCAGACAGTGGAGAACACACCAACCTGGGTCCAGACCAGTGGCCAGACAGTGGAGAACACACACACCAACCTGGGTCCAGACCAGCGGTCAGACAGTGGAGAACACACACACCAACCTGGGTCCAGACCAGCGTTCAGACAGTGGAGAACACACACCAACCTGGGTCCAGACCAGCGGTCAGACAGTGGAGAACACACACCAACCTGGGTCCAGACCAGCGGCCAGACAGTGGAGAACACACACCAACCTGGGTCCAGACCAGCGGTCAGACAGTGGAGAACACACCAACCTGGGTCCAGACCAGCGGCCAGACAGTGGAGAACACACCAACCTGGGTCCAGACCAGCGGTCAGACAGTGGAGAACACACCAACCTGGGTCCAGACCAGCGGTCAGACAGTGGAGAACACACACACCAACCTGGGTCCAGACCAGCGGTCAGACAGTGGAGGACACACACACCAACCTGGGTCCAGACCAGCGGTCAGACAGTGGAGAACACACACCAACCTGGGTCCAGACCAGCGGTCAGACAGTGGAGAACACACACCAACCTGGGTCCAGACCAGCGGTCAGACATTGGAGAACACACACCAACCTGGGTCCAGACCAGCGGTCAGACAGTGGAGAACACACACCAACCTGGGTCCAGACCAGCGGTCAGACAGTGGAGAACACACACCAACCTGGGTCCAGACCAGCGGTCAGACAGTGGAGAACACACCAACCTGGGTCCAGACCAGCGGTCAGACAGTGGAGAACACACACACCAATCTGGGTCCAGACCAGCGGTCAGACAGTGGAGAACACACACACCAACCTGGGTCCAGACCAGCGGTCAGACAGTGGAGAACACACCAACCTGGGTCCAGGCCAGCGGTCAGACAGTGGAGAACACACCAACCTGGGTCCAGGCCAGCGGTCAGACAGTGGAGAACACACACACCAACCTGGGTCCAGACCAGCGGTCAGACAGTGGAGAACACACACCAACCTGGGTCCAGACCAGCGGTCAGACAGTGGAGAACACACACACCAACCTGGGTCCAGACCAGCGGTCAGACAGTGGAGAACACACCAACCTGGGTCCAGGCCAGCGGTCAGACAGTGGAGAACACACACCAACCTGGGTCCAGACCAGCGGTCAGACAGTGGAGAACACACACACCAACCTGGGTCCAGACCAGCGGTCAGACAGTGGAGAACACACCAACCTGGGTCCAGGCCAGCGGTCAGACAGTGGAGAACACACACACCAACCTGGGTCCAGACCAGCGGTCAGACAGAGGAGAACACACACACCAACCTGGGTCCAGACCAGCGGTCAGACAGTGGAGAACACACACACCAACCTGGGTCCAGACCAGCGGTCAGACAGTGGAGAACACACACACCAACCTGGGTCCAGACCAGCGGTCAGACAGTGGAGAACACACACACCAACCTGGGTCCAGACCAGCGGTCAGACAGTGGAGAACACACACACCAACCTGGGTCCAGACCAGCGGTCAGACAGTGGAGAACACACACACCAACCTGTGTCCAGACCAGCGGTCAGACAGTGGAGAACACACACACCAACCTGGGTCCAGACCAGCGGTCAGACAGTGGAGAACACACCAACCTGGGTCCAGACCAGCGGTCAGACAGTGGAGAACACACCAACCTGGGTCCAGACCAGCGGTCAGACAGTGGAGAACACACCAACCTGGGTCCAGACCAGCGGTCAGACAGTGGAGAACACACCAACCTGGGTCCAGACCAACGGTCAGACAGAGGAGAACACACACACCAACCTGGGTCCAGACCAGCGGTCAGACAGTGGAGAACACAACAACCTGGGTCCAGACCAGCGGTCAGACAGTGGAGAACACACCAACCTGGGTCCAGACCAGCGGTCAGACAGTGGAGAACACACCAACCTGGGTCCAGACCAACGGTCAGACAGTGGAGAACACACACCAACCTGGGTCCAGACCAGCGGTCAGACAGTGGAGAACACACACCAACCTGGGTCCAGACCAGCGGTCAGACAGTGGAGAACACACCAACCTGGGTCCAGACCAGCGGTCAGACAGAGGAGAACACACCAACCTGGGTCCAGACCAGCGGTCAGACAGAGGAGAACACACCAACCTGGGTCCAGACCAACGGTCAGACAGTGGAGAACACACACACCAACCTGGGTCCAGACCAACGGTCAGACAGTGGAGAACACACACACCAACCTGGGTCCAGACCAACGGTCAGACAGTGGAGAACACACACACCAACCTGGGTCCAGGCCAGCGGTCAGACAGTGGAGAACACACACCAACCTGGGTCCAGACCAGCGGTCAGACAGTGGAGAACACACACCAACATGGGTCCAGGCCAGCGGTCGGACAGTGGAGAACACACCTACCTGGGTCCAGACCAGCGGTCAGACAGTGGAGAACACACCAACCTGGGTCCAGACCAGCGGTCAGACAGTGGAGAACACACACACCAACCTGGGTCCAGACCAGCGGTCAGACAGTGGAGAACACACCAACCTGGGTCCAGACCAGCGGTCAGACAGTGGAGAACACACCAACCTGGGTCCAGACCAGCGGTCAGACAGAGGAGAACACACACACCAACCTGGGTCCAGACCAGCGGTCAGACAGTGGAGAACACACCAACCTGGGTCCAGACCAGCGGTCAGACAGAGGAGAACACACACACCAACCTGGGTCCAGACCAGCGGTCAGACAGTGGAGAACACACCAACCTGGGTCCAGACCAGCGGTCAGACAGTGGAGAACACACCAACCTGGGTCCAGACCAGCGGTCAGACAGTGGAGAACACACCAACCTGGGTCCAGACCAACGGTCAGACAGTGGAGAACACACACCAACCTGGGTCCAGACCAGCGGTCAGACAGTGGAGAACACACCAACCTGGGTCCAGACCAGCGGTCAGACAGAGGAGAACACACACCAACCTGGGTCCAGACCAGCGGTCAGACAGAGGAGAACACACACCAACCTGGGTCCAGACCAGCGGTCAGACAGAGGAGAACACACCAACCTGGGTCCAGACCAACGGTCAGACAGTGGAGAACACACACACCAACCTGGGTCCAGACCAACGGTCAGACAGTGGAGAACACACACACCAACCTGGGTCCAGACCAGCGGTCAGACAGTGGAGAACACACACCAACCTGGGTCCAGGCCAGCGGTCAGACAGTGGAGAACACACCTACCTGGGTCCAGACCAGCGGTCAGACAGTGGAGAACACACCAACCTGGGTCCAGACCAGCGGTCAGACAGTGGAGAACACACACACCAACCTGGGTCCAGACCAGCGGTCAGACAGTGGAGAACACACACACCAACCTGGGTCCAGACCAGCGGTCAGACAGTGGAGAACACACACACCAACCTGGGTCCAGACCAGCGGTCAGACAGTGGAGAACACACACACCAACCTGGGTCCAGACCAACGGTCAGACAGTGGAGAACACACACCAACCTGGGTCCAGACCAACGGTCAGACAGTGGAGAACACACACCAACCTGGGTCCAGAACAGCGGTCAGACAGTGGAGAACACACACCAACCTGGGTCCAGGCCAGCGGTCAGACAGTGGAGAACACACACACCAACCTGGGTCCAGACCAGCGGTCAGACAGTGGAGAACACACACCAACCTGGGTCCAGACCAGCGGTCAGACAGTGGAGAACACACACACCAACCTGGGTCCAGACCAGCGGTCAGACAGTGGAGAACACACCAACCTGGGTCCAGGCCAGCGGTCAGACAGTGGAGAACACACACCAACCTGGGTCCAGACCAGCGGTCAGACAGTGGAGAACACACACACCAACCTGGGTCCAGACCAGCGGTCAGACAGTGGAGAACACACCAACCTGGGTCCAGGCCAGCGGTCAGACAGTGGAGAACACACACACCAACCTGGGTCCAGACCAGCGGTGAGACAGAGGAGAACACACACACCAACCTGGGTCCAGACCAGCGGTCAGACAGTGGAGAACACACACACCAACCTGGGTCCAGACCAGCGGTCAGACAGTGGAGAACACACCAACCTGGGTCCAGACCAGCGGTCAGACAGTGGAGAACACACCAACCTGGGTCCAGACCAGCGGTCAGACAGTGGAGAACACACCAACCTGGGTCCAGACCAGCGGTCAGACAGAGGAGAACACACACACCAACCTGGGTCCAGACCAGCGGTCAGACAGTGGAGAACACACCAACCTGGGTCCAGACCAGCGGTCAGACAGTGGAGAACACACCAACCTGGGTCCAGACCAACGGTCAGACAGAGGAGAACACACACACCAACCTGGGTCCAGACCAGCGGTCAGACAGTGGAGAACACACCAACCTGGGTCCAGACCAGCGGTCAGACAGTGGAGAACACACCAACCTGGGTCCAGACCAGCGGTCAGACAGTGGAGAACACACCAACCTGGGTCCAGACCAACGGTCAGACAGTGGAGAACACACACCAACCTGGGTCCAGACCAGCGGTCAGACAGTGGAGAACACACACCAACCTGGGTCCAGACCAGCGGTCAGACAGTGGAGAACACACCAACCTGGGTCCAGACGAGCGGTCAGACAGAGGAGAACACACACCAACCTGGGTCCAGACCAGCGGTCAGACAGAGGAGAACACACCAACCTGGGTCCAGACCAACGGTCAGACAGTGGAGAACACACACACCAACCTGGGTCCAGACCAACGGTCAGACAGTGGAGAACACACACACCAACCTGGGTCCAGACCAACGGTCAGACAGTGGAGAACACACACACCAACCTGGGTCCAGGCCAGCGGTCAGACAGTGGAGAACACACCAACCTGGGTCCAGACCAGCGGTCAGACAGTGGAGAACACACACCAACCTGGGTCCAGGCCAGCGGTCAGACAGTGGAGAACACACCTACCTGGGTCCAGACCAGCGGTCAGACAGTGGAGAACACACCAACCTGGGTCAAGACCAGCGGTCAGACAGTGGAGAACACACACACCAACCTGGGTCCAGACCAGCGGTCAGACAGTGGAGAACACACCAACCTGGGTCCAGACCAGCGGTCAGACAGTGGAGAACACACACACCAACCTGGGTCCAGACCAGCGGTCAGACAGTGGAGAACACACACACCAACCTGGGTCCAGACCAGCGGTCAGACAGTGGAGAACACACACACCAACCTGGGTCCAGACCAGCGGTCAGACAGTGGAGAACACACACACCAACATGGGTCCAGACCAGCGGTCAGACAGTGGAGAACACACACACCAACATGGGTCCAGACCAGCGGTCAGACAGTGGAGAACACACACACCAACCTGGGTCCAGACCAGCGGTCAGACAGTGGAGAACACACACCAACCTGGGTCCAGGCCAGCGGTCAGACAGTGGAGAACACACACCAACCTGGGTCCAGGCCAGCGGTCAGACAGTGGAGAACACACACACACACCAACCTGGGTCCAGACCAGCGGTCAGACAGTGGAGAACACACACACCTGCAGAGCATGTCAGCCATGATGTCCAGAGCCTCCAGCTGAACTGACACATCCTCCTGCTTGGCGATGGCACTGGTCAGACGGCCTGTGATCTTTTTACACACGCTGGCAGCCAGGGCCGAGCCTAGAGAGAGAAACATGGGGGCGGTTGGAGAGGAGAAAGACAGAGAGGGAGAGAAACAGGGGGGTGGGTGGAGAGGGGGAGAAAGACAGAGAGGGAGAGAAACAGTGGGGGGGGGGGGGGGAAGACAGAGAAAGACAGAGTTAGCTAAATGAGTCATACCGCTGTCAGCCAAGAAGGCTGATGCCTGAAGGTGATGGGAAAGCAAGGCTGTTAACAGATGCTCTCTTCTCCATCTCTCCCTCCACATGACTGGAAAAGGCCTGAACACAGCTGAAGATAAACCAAGTTAGTAAGGAGGACATCTTGCTAGAGGGGATAGTCTATCAGTTCCTTATCTAACTGGTTTAACTAACACACTACAACACCATCACTAGAGGGGGTAGTCTATCAGTTCATTATCTAACTGGTTTAACACACTACAACACCATCACTAGAGGGGGTAGTCTATCAGTTCATTATCTAACTGGTTTAACACACTACAACACCATCACTAGAGGGGGTAGTCTATCAGTTCATTATCTAACTGGTTTAACTAACACACTACAACACCATCACTAGAGGGGATAGTCTATCAGTTCATTATCTAACTGGTTTAACACACTACAACACCATCACTAGAGGGGTTAGTCTATCAGTTCATTATCTAACTGGTTTAACACACTACAACACCATCACTAGAGGGGGTAGTCTATCAGTTCATTATCTAACTGGTTTAACTAACACACTACAACACCATCACTAGAGGGGATAGTCTATCAGTTCATTATCTAACTGGTTTAACACACTACAACACCATCACTAGAGGGGGTAGTCTATCAGTTCATTATCTAACTGGTTTAACACACTACAACACCATCACTAGAGGGGATAGTCCATCAGTTCATTATCTAACTGGTTTAACACACTACAACACCATCACTAGAGGGGATAGTCTATCAGTTCATTATCTAACTGGTTTAACACACTACAACACCATCACTAGAGGGGATAGTCTATCAGTTCATTATCTAACTGGTTTAACTAACACTACAACACCATCACTAGAGGGGATAGTCTATCAGTTCATTATCTAACTGGTTTAACTAACACACTACAACACCATCACTAGAGGGGATAGTCTATCAGTTCATTATCTAACTGGTTTAACTAACACTACAACACCATCACTAGAGGGGATAGTCTATCAGTTCATTATCTAACTGGTTTAACTAACACACTACAACACCATCACTAGAGGGGATAGTCTATCAGTTCATTATCTAACTGGTTTAACTAACACACTACAACACCATCACTAGAGGGGATAGTCTATCAGTTCATTATCTAACTGGTTTAACTAACACTACAACACCATCACTAGAGGGGATAGTCTATCAGTTCATTATCTAACTGGTTTAACTAACACACTACAACACCATCACTAGAGGGGATAGTCTATCAGTTCATTATCTAACTGGTTTAACTAACACACTACAACACCATCACTAGAGGGGATAGTCTATCAGTTCATTATCTAACTGGTTTAACTAACACTACAACACCATCACTAGAGGGGATAGTCTATCAGTTCATTATCTAACTGGTTTAACTAACACACTACAACACCATCACTAGAGGGGATAGTCTATCAGTTCATTATCTAACTGGTTTAACACACTACAACACCATCACTAGAGGGGATAGTCTATCAGTTCATTATCTAACTGGTTTAACTAACACACTACAACACCATCACTAGAGGGGATAGTCTATCAGTTCATTATCTAAGTGGTTTAACACACTACAACACCATCACTAGAGGGGATAGTCTATCAGTTCATTATCTAACTGGTTTAACACACTACAACACCATCACTAGAGGGGGTAGTCTATCAGTTCATTATCTAACTGGTTTAACACACTACAACACCATCACTAGATGGGATAGTCTATCAGTTCATTATCTAACTGGTTTAACACACTACAACACCATCACTAGAGGGGATAGTCTATCAGTTCATTATCTAACTGGTTTAACACACTACAACACCATCACTAGAGGGGGTAGTCTATCAGTTCATTATCTAACTGGTTAAACTAACACACTACAACACCATCACTAGAGGGGATAGTCCATCAGTTCATTATCTAACTGGTTTAACTAACACTACAACACCATCACTAGAGGGGATAGTCTATCAGTTCATTATCTAACTGGTTTAACTAACACACTACAACACCATCACTAGAGGGGATAGTCTATCAGTTCATTATCTAACTGGTTTAACTAACACACTACAACACCATCACTAGAGGGGATAGTCTATCAGTTCATTATCTAACTGGTTTAACACACTACAACACCATCACTAGAGGGGATAGTCTATCAGTTCATTATCTAACTGGTTTAACTAACACTACAACACCATCACTAGAGGGGATAGTCTATCAGTTCATTATCTAACTGGTTTAACACACTACAACACCATCACTAGAGGGGATAGTCTATCAGTTCATTATCTAACTGGTTTAACACACTACAACACCATCACTAGAGGGGATAGTCTATCAGTTCATTATCTAACTGGTTTAACTAACACACTACAACACCATCACTAGAGGGGATAGTCTATCAGTTCATTATCTAACTGGTGTAACACACTACAACACCATCACTAGAGGGGATAGTCTATCAGTTCATTATCTAACTGGTTTAACTAACACACTACAACACCATCACTAGAGGGGATAGTCTATCAGTTCATTATCTAACTGGTTTAACTAACACACTACAACACCATCACTAGAGGGGATAGTCTATCAGTTCATTATCTAACTGGTTTAACACACTACAACACCATCACTAGAGGGGATAGTCCATCAGTTCATTATCTAACTGGTTTAACTAACACACTACAACACCATCACTAGAGGGGATAGTCTATCAGTTCATTATCTAACTGGTTTAACACACTACAACACCATCACTAGAGGGGTTAGTCTATCAGTTCATTATCTAACTGGTTTAACACACTACAACACCATCACTAGAGGGGATAGTCTATCAGTTCATTATCTAACTGGTTTAACTAACACACTACAACACCATCACTAGAGGGGATAGTCTATCAGTTCATTATCTAACTGGTTTAACTAACACTACAACACCATCACTAGAGGGGATAGTCCATCAGTTCATTATCTAACTGGTTTAACACACTACAACACCATCACTAGAGGGGATAGTCCATCAGTTCATTATCTAACTGGTTTAACACACTACAACACCATCACTAGAGGGGATAGTCTATCAGTTCCTTATCTAACTGGTTTAACACACTACAACACCATCACTAGAGGGGATAGTATATGAGTTCATTATCTAACTGGTTTAACACACTACAACACCATCACTAGAGGGGATAGTCTATCAGTTCATTATCTAACTGGTTTAACACACAACAACACCATCACTAGAGGGGGTAGTCTATCAGTTCCTTATCTAACTGGTTTAACTAACACACTACAACACCATCACTAGAGGGGATAGTCTATCAGTTCATTATCTAACTGGTTTAACACACTACAACACCATCACTAGAGGGGGTAGTCTATCAGTTCATTATCTAACTGGTTTAACACACTACAACACCATCACTAGAGGGGGTAGTCTATCAGTTCATTATCTAACTGGTTTAACTAACACTACAACACCATCACTAGAGGGGATAGTCTATCAGTTCATTATCTAACTGGTTTAACACACTACAACACCATCACTAGAGGGGATAGTCTATCAGTTCATTATCTAACTGGTTTAACTAACACACTACAACACCATCACTAGAGGGGATAGTCTATCAGTTCATTATCTAACTGGTTTAACTAACACACTACAACACCATCACTAGAGGGGATAGTCTGTCAGTTCATTATCTAACTGGTTTAACACACTACAACACCATCACTAGAGGGGATAGTCTATCAGTTCATTATCTAACTGGTTTAACTAACACACTACAACACCATCACTAGAGGGGGTAGTCTATCAGTTCATTATCTAACTGGTTTAACTAACACACTACAACACCATCACTAGAGGGGATAGTCCATCAGTTCATTATCTAACACACTACAACACCATCACTAGAGGGGATAGTCTATCAGTTCATTATCTAACTGGTTTAACACACTACAACACCATCACTAGAGGGGGTAGTCTATCAGTTCATTATCTAACTGGTTTAACTAACACTACAACACCATCACTAGAGGGGATAGTCTATCAGTTCGTTATCTAACTGGTTTAACACACTACAACACCATCACTAGAGGGGATAGTCTATCAGTTCGTTATCTAACTGGTTTAACACACTACAACACCATCACTAGAGGGGATAGTCTATCAGTTCATTATCTAACTGGTTTAACTAACACACTACAACACCATCACTAGAGGGGGTAGTCTATCAGTTCATTATCTAACTGGTTTAACTAACACACTACAACACCATCACTAGAGGGGGTAGTCTATCAGTTCATTATCTAACTGGTTTAACTAACACATTATACATAATCTCCACAAACTGATATTGTGCTCTGATATGTTTTCAATAATAACAGCTTTCAGACTTCAGTCCTGACCTAGGATCAGGCCCTCCTGTCCACGTAATCTTATTCATTATGATCAACAACAAAAAAGAAGGGAAAACTGATCCAAGATCAGCTTTGTGAAGGCCCATGTCCAGTGAAAAGTCATCAGGGTACAGGTTAGGGGTCAGGGGTCATGGTGGTACTTACCGCTGGATGCAGGGGGCAGTTCTCCTATGACCGTCTTCAGTCCGATGCTGGAGATGTCTCGGAGCTGTTCCTTGTCTGCCAGCATGTTGGTACACAGCGTGTCCACTATAGTCTCGACCTGGTACTCCTTCACCTTACTGACCAACGGACCCAGGCTGCAACACAACACCATATATATATCAATATATACTACCTGGTACTCTTGCACCTTACTGACCAACAGACCCAGGCTGGAACACAACACAATATATATATCAATATATACTACCTGGTACTCTTGCACCTTACTGACCAACAGACCCAGGCTGGAACACAACACAATATATATATCAATATAAACTACCTGGTACTCCTTCACCTTACTGACCAACAGACCCAGGCTGGAACACAATATATATATCAATATATACTACCTGGTACTCCTTCACCTTACTGACCAACGGACCCAGGCTGGAACACAACACAATATATATATCAATATAAACTACCTGGTACTCCTTCACCTTACTGACCAACAGACCCAGGCTGGAACACAACACAATATATATATCAATATATACTACCTGGTACTCCTTCACCTTACTGACCAACGGACCCAGGCTGGAACACAACACAATATATATATCAATATAAACTACCTGGTACTCCTTCACCTTACTGACCAACGGACCCAGGCTGGAACACAACACAATATATATATCAATATATACTACCTGGTACTCCTTCACCTTACTGACCAACGGACCCAGGCTGGAACACAACACAATATATATATATATCAATATAAACTACCTAGTACTCCTTCACCTTACTGACCAACGGACCCAGGCTGGAACACAACATATATATCAATATAAACTACCTGGTACTCCTTCACCTTACTGACCAACGGACCCAGGCTGGAACACAACATAACTGGTTCTCTCGTTCCAACAGAAGCTAGTCCAGAGTTAATCTAATGTCATGATAAAACCACGTTGTTACCCCACTGTCAACCATGTGACGTGGGTCCCTTGTTAAAAAAGGGGGTTTAATCAGACTGAGTAACACACGACCATATTACCAGTGAGGCCGAGTGGCTCAACCAGACAGTTTTAGGGCCTCTTGTCGTCAGCAGCAGCAGCAGAGAGGAAGAGACCTGTTTATTAAAACACTACATCATCAGTTGAGTCTACTTGTTCTAGGCATCCAGGCCAGTGTCGCCTGGTCCGTCATCTCTGTAATGACAGATCTTTGTGGGGGGGGGGGGGGGGGTTTAACACCTGTAACTGCCATTTACTGCAACTGTTAGGATTTATGTTTATGCATTATGGCCTGCTACCATATTGTTTGAAGATGAATATTGTTTTGTTACACACACACACACACAAACAATGTGTGTGTGTGTGTGTGTGTGTGTGTGTGTGTGTGTGTGTGTGTAAAGACTGAGCAACATAGAGTGACTTGCTACAAAAGCTGTGGTCAATCTGGAGAGGAGAGGGGTGCATATCACCTGGTCAACCAGGGAGGGTAGGACACTGGACAATACCATATAAGGAACTGTTTGAGTGTAGCATCGGGAGCGGCACAAGACGGATCTAATCTACCCAACGACCAGATGCGGACATCTGAGAGACTGGGACCAGACACTGGCACCAGTCTGAGTGCCGGCGATAGGCTGAGCAAAGTTTAAACCACGCTCAGCCTCTACTGTGATAGGCCAACAGACGGGTTGGAACTACGTCATCAGGGTATAAGAACAGCTGTTTACGTACTTCTTGCCAGTTCTCTGTTTTACCCTGCGCGGTGATACAGCGAACCCGTATATACGAAAATTGCATTTGCCATTTATTGATTGCGTTAATTAAAAATAATTAAAGAAAGTTAGCAGACCTTGCTTTTTATTGATCCTGATACCGGATTCGATTAACGCAGCGCTCACACAACCCAGAGCAAAAAAATGGCCTTAAAATGATATCTTTGTTGTTTGTTGTCTTACATAGTGGTGCAGTCAGTCCACAAAGAGGCACAGTGCCTTTCTTACATTCTGCGTTCACGACATACAACAGACTACTACTTCAAACTGGCAACGATGTGAAAGCAGGCTAACTGCAGTGTTACTGTAGCTTATATTAACATTGGAAATGTGTGAGAAATACAGCCTCGAGAGATTCATTTTAATTAGTCTTCTTATTGATCACATAATCCCTTAAAAGCCTAATTCTAAATGGTTTGTTGAGAGTGTGAGCCAAGACGATCACACTGCCGCTGGCTCATAAAGCACTGAGACAGATCCCCCTAGCTGGGGCAAGGACGATCACACTGCCGCTGGCTCATAAAGCACTGAGACAGATCCCCCTAGCTGGGGCAAGGACGATCACACTGCCGCTGGCTCATAAAGCACTGAGACAGATCCCCCTAGCTGGGGCAAGGAAGATAAAAATCAATGTTGCTCTGACATGAAATATCCACAGACAGAAATGTCAAATGTGCAATAAGACAAACAAAGTGATGCAAACACAGGGTTATTCAATAACACTGTCCATACTCGGTGTTGTGAAAGGATATGAATGAAAGACAGAGAAACAGAGGCAGAGAGAAAGAGGCAGAGTGACTGACAGAAATACATAGCGACAGTGACTGACAGAAGCAGACAGACAGAAAGACATAGCGACAGAGAGGCAGAGACAAAGACATAACGACAGAGTGACTGACAGAAATACATAGCGACAGTGACTGACAGAAGCAGACAGACAGAAAGACATAGCGACAGAGAGGCAGAGACAAAGACATAACGACAAAGTGACTGACAGAAATACATAGCGACAGTGACTGACAGAAGCAGACAGACAGAAAGACATAGCGACAGAGAGGCAGAGACAAAGACATAACGACAGAGTGACTGACAGAAATACATAGCGACAGTGACTGACAGAGGCAAAAAGACATTGCGACAGAGGCAGAGAGACATAGCGACAGAGGCAGAGAGACATAGCGACAGAGGCAGAGAGACATAGCGACAGAGGCAGAGAGGCAGAGACAGTGGCAAAGAGGCAGAAAGACACAGTGACAGACAGTGACTGACAAGAGGCAGAGAGACATAGCGACAGAGGCAGAGAGGCAGAGACAGTGGCGGAAAGACACAGAGACAGACAGTGACTGACAAGAGGCAGAAAGACATAGCGACGGGCAGAGGCAGAAAGACATAGCGACAGAGGTAGAAAGACATTACGGCAGACAGAGAGGCAGAGAGACATAGCGACAGAGCGGCAGACAGAGACAGAGAGACAGACATAGTTGCAGACAGATGGTTTGGGACTAGATAGTCTCCCACAGGGCCCAAGCCAGTCAGGTGATTCAGCCCCTCTCTCAGTCTCAGTGTTTGACAGCCATGTTTTGAACCTCTTTATAATGGTGCCTTAAGTTCAGTCAGAGACACCAGGTTTTCCGTTATAGAAAAACATGAAAAGCCTAAAAATATTAAATAAAAACTGTTGCCGGCCAAAGTGGCCAGGAGAAGAAAATAATCCCACTGCAAAATAATAAAATAATGACCGTCATGCTTATTGGTTTATAGGTTCATTTGCATAATTTAGTGGAATTAAATTGGCCTGTGTGTATTTTGGTTAGTCACCGACGTATCTTATTTATCCAACACAACTACCACAGCCTACAGAGTGGGGTTTCCCCTGCAGCTCCTCAGCGTGTTACTGCCGGAGTAAAACATGTGCTTCTATAAGCCCATTCATTTTAAATGCTATTTGTTTGTGTTCAAAACAGTTTTGGTGCTCGATTAAGAAGAGCTACTATTTTTATTTCTCAACTGGTAATTGAAGCGCGTCTCCTATTCAAGTGCAGGACTAAAAGCTGTCAGCACGTCTCCCCACCACTTTAACAATGGGAGCTTTAGGCCGTACGCATTTTGATAACATACTTCATTGATTGAAACCGGAGTATTTTATTTCATATTATGAGGCATATTTTTCCTTGCTCACAGTAACCTAAAGGCTAAATCCAACCATGGAAAGGTGGAGGGAATTGTTTTACACTGAACAAAAATATAAAACTCAAAACGTGTAAAGTGTTGGTCCCATGTTTCATGAGCTGAAATTAAAGATCACGTAAATTCAGTAAGCACAAAAAGCGTTATGTAAACAAAATAGTTTAAATCTCTGTTAGTGAGAATTTCTCTTTTGCCAAGATAATCCAGCCACCTGACAGGTGTGGCATATCAAGAAGCTGATTAAAAAGCAAGATCATTACACAGGTGCACCTTGTGCTGGAAACAAAAGGCCACTAAAACGTGCAATTTTTCACAACACAATGCCACAGATGTCTCTAGTTGAGGGAGCGTGCAATTGGTATGCTGAATGCAGGAATATCCACCAGAGCTGTTGACAGAGAATTGAATGTGCATTGCTCTACCATAAGCCGCCTCCAACTATGTTTTAGAGAATTTGGCAGTACATCTAACTGGTCTCACAACTACAGACCACGTGTAACCACGCCAGCCCAGGACCTCCACATCCGGGTTCTTCACCTGTGGGATCGTCTGAGAGCAGACACCTGGACAGCTGATGAAACTGAGGAGCATTTCTGTCTGAATTAAAGCCAGTTTGTTGGGAAAAACTCATTCTGATTGGCTGGGCCTGGCTCCCCAGTGGCTGGGCCTATGCCCTCCCAGGCCCACCCATTGCTGCACCCCTGCTTAGTAATGTGAAATCCATAGATTAGGGCCTAATGAATTTATTTCAAATTGACTGATTTCCTTATATGAACTGTAACTCAGTAAAATAGTTGAAATTGTTGCCTGTTGCGTTTACTATTTTTTTCAGTGTTTGAAGACTTCATAGGCAGCTCGTAAGTTTCAAGTTGGGGAAGCATACAATTTATCCTACCATTTCTACATGTCAGTTATGATTTTCATATGCGCATATTTGTGGAACAGTTTATTATTATTTTTTAAATAACGTTTGTTTCTCAAAATCACTGTCACGTGATTAATCATAACAATCTGAATTAAAATGATAAAAATCTCAAATTTAAAAAAAAAAGTCAACTAATGCGAGATCACCAGCCTCTCTGTCATATGGACACATTGATACACTGTGGTCCATTGGTGGCCAAAGAAATGAGCGCATGGAACTCACAGCCTATTGGCCAATGCGGCAGTAGACCATCGCTCTTTCACACCGAGGACTGGTGATTATTATCGAGGGGGAGACTGGTGATTATTATCTATTAGCTTTTTAAAAATGTTTACCCCCTCTACCAATAGGTGCCCTTCTGAGGTTGAATATGTTGTTACATCTTAAGGTTGTGCAGTAAATGTATGGAGGGTACAGAGATGAGGTAGTCATTCAAAAAATCAACCCATGATAGTTGTTGCATCTTTAGATCCCCCCTTTTTCTAAGTTTCTAACAGAGATTTACATTTCTGTCACATATGGAACAGCTATCAGTGTGAGCTGTTTAGAATGGTGTTTTCCCCCCGAATTTGCATTTTGACAAATGTTTGAAAATTACGTTTTATTGACTGCTTTATTACACGAGTTGCATGGTCTGTTAAGATGAATTCCCATAATCTAATATGCATATGGGTCCGGTAAATATCTCAAATAATAGCCTGTAAATTAAAATCTTCCCGGTCACGTTGTCCGGTGCCACATTTTCAGAAACCCTGACAGGCGCAAGCACGCACACACACACACAGACACAGAAAGAGGCAGAGATCTCTCACCATTTGACGGCCAGATTCTGGACCTCTCCGTTTTTGTCTTCCAGTAGCTTGAGGATCATCTTGACCACCTTGCGTTCACTGTCATCGTCCAGCTTGATGGAGTCTTTCTGCAGCTCCGACATCAGGTCGTTGGTGGCCATGAATCTACAGGAACACACAGGGAGAAAGAAGCCCCAGTTAGACTAACAGGGTTATGATGGTATATACAGTTGAAGTCAGAGGTTTACATACACCTTAGCCAAATACATTTAAACTCAGTTTCTCAATTCCTGACATTTAATCCTAGTAAAAAAATCCCCTGTCTAAGGTCAGTAAGGATTACCACTTTATTTTAAGAATGTGAACATGTCAGAATAATAGTAGAGAGAATTATTTATTTCAGCTTTAATTTCTTTCATCACATTCCCAGTGGGTCAGAAGTTTACATACACTCAATTAGTATTTGGTAGCATTGCCTTAAAATTGTTTAACTTCGGTCAAATGTTTCAGGGAGCTTTCCACAAGATCCCACAATAAGTTGGGTGAATTTTGGCCCATTCCTCCTGACAGTGCTGGTGTAACTGCGTCAGGTTTGTAGGCCTCCTTGCTCGCACACACTTTTTCAGTTCTGTCCACAGATTTTCTATAGGATTGAGGTCAGGGCTTTGCGATGGCCACTCCAATACCTTGACTCAGTTGTCCTTAAGCCATTTTGCCACAACTTTGGAAGTATGCTTGGGGTCATTGTCCATTTGGAAGACCCATTTGCGACCAAGCTTTAACTTCCTGACTGATGTCTTGAGATGTTGGTTCAATATCTCCACATCATTTTTCCCCCTCATGATGCCATCTATTTTGTGAAGTGCACCAGTCCCTCCTGCAGCAAAGCACCCCCAACAACATGATGCTGCCACCCCCCGTGCTTTACGGTTGGGATGGTGTTCTTCGGCTTGCAAGCCTCCCCCCTTTTCTTCCAAACATAACAATGGTCATTATGGCCAATCAGTTCTATTTTTGTTTCATCAGACCAGAGGACATTTCTCCAAAAAAGTATGATCTTTGTCCCCATGTGCAGTTGTAAACCGTAGTCTGGCTTTTTTATGGCGGTTTTGGAGCAGTGGCTTCTTCCTTGCTGAGCGGCTTTTCAGGTTATGTCGAAATAGGACTAGTTTTACTGTGGATATAGTTACTTTTGTACCCGTTTCCTCCAGCATCTTCACAAGGTCCTTTGCTGTTGTTCTGTGATTGATTTGCACTTTTCGCACCAAAGTACATTCATCTCTAGGAGACAGAGTTCCTTCCTGAGCGGTATGACGGCTGCGTGGTCCCATGGTGTTTGTACTTGTGTCCTATTGTTTGTACAGATGAACGTGGTACCTTCAGGCGTTTGGAAATTGCTCCCAAGGATGAACCAGACTTGTGGAGGTCTGTAATTTCCCACGATGTCAAGCAAAGAGGCACTCGGTTTGAAGGTAGGCCTTGAAATACATCCATAGGTACACCTCTAATTGACTCAAATTATGTCAATTAGCCTATCAGAAGCTTCTAAAGCCATGACATTTTCTGGAATTTTCCAATCTGTTTAAAGACACAGTCAACTTAGTGTATGTAAACTTCTGACCCACTGGAATTGTGATACAGTGAATTATAAGTGAAATAATCTGTCTGTAAACAATTGTTGGAAAAATGACTTGTGTCATGCACAAAGTAGATGTCCTAACCGACTTGCCAAAACTACAGTTTGTTAACGAGAAATTAGTGGAGTGGTTGAAAAACTAGTCCATGAATCTACAGGAACACACAGGGAGGAAGAAGACCCCGTTAAACTAACAGGGTTATGATGTTATGTTATATGTTCATAAGACATCCAACTATAGAATCTTCTAGAGCAGAGCCCCCCCCCCCCCCCCTTCCAGCATTAGGGAACCATCGCACGCGCCACGTCTATTTCTGTGTTGTTATTTTATACAGCTTACTGCACTTGGTATTCTCCCAGGCGGTCTCCCGTCCCGGTGCTCATCAGGCCCGACCCTGAACATGCGTGTTCAGGGTGGTATGGCCACAGGCATATCCCCCCCCCATTATCCCCTGAATTACATCCCTTGGCTCATCTCTGCAAATCCTCAAAGGGCTCGGGAGAGGCGAAGTCATGCGTCCTCCAAAAACATGGCCCACCTGGCCGCCTACCTATTTATCACACCGCCTGCTTGACCCGGATGTCAGCCGCACCAATGTGTCAGAGGAAACACAGTTCCACTGACAACCGGATTCAGCTTGCAGGCGCCCGGTCCTGTCACTAGGAGTCGCTAGAGCACGACGAGCCAAGGAAAGCCCCACCGGCCACGCCACTGAGCTAAGAGAATGGAACCCTCCAAAGGGTTTTAACACCACTGAGCTAAGAGAATGGAACCCTCCAAAGGGTTTTAACACCACTGTGCTAAGAAAAGGTAACAAGTCAAGTGCTCTGACATTAGAAGCCAAAGCAAATCAACATTAGTACAAATATCAAGCTACTATCTCCGAGGAGTAGAACGATTGAAGCCTAAAGCACTAGATGATACCAGACAGACCAGCTCTGATCTCTCATCGAATCCAATTTAATACATGGGAGTATACATCGCACAAGATCAGCTTTGAGACACCATCTTGTCTCCATCTTAACACATCAAAGAACTCCTGGTGTGATTCAAGAAAGACCTTTTCCCCGAGCTGACAAGGTACAAATCTGTCGTTCTGCCCCTGAACAAGGCAGTTAACCCACTGTTCCTAGGCCGTCATTGAAAATAAGAATTTGTTCTTAACATTTACATTTTACATTTAAGTCATTTAGCAGACGCTCTTATCCAGAGCGACTTACAAGTACATACATTCATACTTTTTTTTTTGTACTTAACTGACTTGCCTAGTTAAATAAAAGGTTAAAAAAATAATATTAAAATACTATGCTCCTCAACACTAGGCTCATTTGATAATCTCTGACGAGTCCCCCCCCCCCCCTCATCAGAACGCAAGAAGCTTTTTAAACAAGAGGGACAGCGAGAAGGAAGAGAGGAGAGAAAAATAATGAATAATGCATGAGGTCCATGACACCCACTCACTGAGCGGCAGCCCCACAGCATGAGGTAATGGGCTGGAGCACCCCCACTCACTGAGCGGCAGCCCCACAGCATGAGGTCCATGACCCACACTCACTGAGCGGCAGCCCCACAGCATGAGGTCCATGGCCCACACTCACTGAGCGGCAGCCCCACAGCATGAGGTAATAGGCTGGAGCACCCACACTCACTGAGCGGCAGCCCCACAGCATGAGGTAATGGGCTGGAGCACCCACACTCACTGAGCGGCAGCCCCACAGCATGAGGTAATGGGCTGGAGCACCCACACTCACTGAGCGGCAGCCCCACAGCATGAGGTAATGGGCTAGAGCACCCACACTCACTGAGCGGCAGCCCCACAGCATGAGGTAATGGGCTGGAGCACCCACACTCACTGAGCGGCAGCCCCACAGCATGAGGTAATGGGCTGGAGCACCCACACTCACTGAGCGGCAGCCCCACAGCATGAGGTAATGGGCTGGAGCACCCACACTCACTGAGCGGCAGCCCCACAGCATGAGGTAATGGGCTGGAGCACCCACACTCACTGAGCGGCAGCCCCACAGCATGAGGTAATGGGCTGGAGCACCCACACTCACTGAGCGGCAGCCCCACAGCATGAGGTAATGGGCTGGAGCACCCACACTCACTGAGCGGCAGCCCCACAGCATGAGGTAATGGGCTGGAGCACCCACACTCACTGAGCGGCAGCCCCACAGCATGAGGTAATGGGCTGGAGCACCCACACTCACTGAGCGGCAGCCCCACAGCATGAGGTAATGGGCTGGAGCACCCACACTCACTGAGCGGCAGCCCCACAGCATGAGGTAATGGGCTGGAGCACCCACACTCACTGAGCGGCAGCCCCACAGCATGAGGTAATGGGCTGGAGCACCCACACTCACTGAGCGGCAGCCCCACAGCATGAGGTAATGGGCTGGAGCACCCACACTCACTGAGCGGCAGCCCCACAGCATGAGGTAATGGGCTGGAGCACCCACACTCACTGAGCGGCAGCCCCACAGCATGAGGTAATGGGCTGGAGCACCCACACTCACTGAGCGGCAGCCCCACAGCATGAGGTAATGGGCTGGAGCACCCACACTCACTGAGCGGCAGCCCCACAGCATGAGGTAATGGGCTGGAGCACCCACACTCACTGAGCGGCAGCCCCACAGCATGAGGTAATGGGCTGGAGCACCCACACTCACTGAGCGGCAGCCCCACAGCATGAGGTAATGGGCTGGAGCACCCACACTCACTGAGCGGCAGCCCCACAGCATGAGGTAATGGGCTGGAGCACCCACACTCACTGAGCGGCAGCCCCACAGCATGAGGTAATGGGCTGGAGCACCCACACTCACTGAGCGGCAGCCCCACAGCATGAGGTAATGGGCTGGAGCACCCACACTCACTGAGCGGCAGCCCCACAGCATGAGGTAATGGGCTGGAGCACCCACACTCACTGAGCGGCAGCCCCACAGCATGAGGTAATGGGCTGGAGCACCCACACTCACTGAGCGGCAGCCCCACGGCATGAGGTAATGGGCTGGAGCACCCACACTCACTGAGCGGCAGCCCCACGGCATGAGGTAATGGGCTGGAGCACCCACACTCACTGAGCGGCAGCCCCACGGCATGAGGTAATGGGCTGGAGCACCCACACTCACTGAGCGGCAGCCCCACGGCATGAGGTAATGGGCTGGAGCACCCACACTCACTGAGCGGCAGCCCCACGGCATGAGGTAATGGGCTGGAGCACCCACACTCACTGAGCGGCAGCCCCACGGCATGAGGTAATGGGCTGGAGCACCCACACTCACTGAGCGGCAGCCCCACGGCATGAGGTAATGGGCTGGAGCACCCACACTCACTGAGCGGCAGCCCCACGGCATGAGGTAATGGGCTGGAGCACCCACACTCACTGAGCGGCAGCCCCACGGCATGAGGTAATGGGCTGGAGCACCCACACTCACTGAGCGGCAGCCCCACGGCATGAGGTAATGGGCTGGAGCACCCACACTCACTGAGCGGCAGCCCCACGGCATGAGGTAATGGGCTGGAGCACCCACACTCACTGAGCGGCAGCCCCACGGCATGAGGTAATGGGCTGGAGCACCCACACTCACTGAGCGGCAGCCCCACGGCATGAGGTAATGGGCTGGAGCACCCACACTCACTGAGCGGCAGCCCCACAGCATGAGGTAATGGGCTGGAGCACCCACACTCACTGAGCGGCAGCACCACAGCATGAGGTAATGGGCTGGAGCACCCACACTCACTGAGCGGCAGCCCCACAGCATGAGGTAATGGGCTGGAGCACCCACACTCACTGAGCGGCAGCCCCACAGCATGAGGTAATGGGCTGGAGCACCCACACTCACTGAGCGGCAGCCCCACAGCATGAGGTAATGGGCTGGAGCACCCACACTCACTGAGCGGCAGCCCCACAGCATGAGGTAATGGGCTGGAGCACCCTCCTCTCTCCCTCTCTGAACTGGTGTGTGGGAAAACACTTTCTACCAGGGGGTGTTCTTCTATAGTGGAAATCAATCTTCACTACCACGGTACCACCACCTCACTAGATAAACATTAGTAGTAGCTTATAAAATCGGTTTGAGTTTACCCAAAATATTTTCTCTGTTTAGTTTTTTTTCCAGGTTCTTAACTGTCAAATCACACTTTTTATTTTATTAAGAAAAACAAAATGGGATGTTCTAAGTCCACAACAATGCTTAAACCACTTTTGAGGTCTGGATAAAATCTAAGAAATGCTAATTTTGGGGTGTAGATACCCTTTAATTCTGTGGCACCAGCAAGAGACTTGTTTGGTTAGCGGTGTTTCTGTAGCACACACGTGATTGCTAATAATTGACGCAAATCATCATTATATATAATTTTGCCAGATAGGCTACTTTGTAGTTCACATTTATTTGAGAAGATTTTTTGTGAAAGCCTTTCCATCTACCAGAAGACTGTTGTCATTATTAGCATCATTGCTAACGGCTACACTTAGTGGTAGACAAACGTGTACACACAGACAGGGGCATTCCCCAGCTGAAGGAAAATACAAATCACTGATACATTTTGTTCATGTTTTATGATAATCTCGTGCATATTAACACATTGTCTAACAAGTTCAATACATTTAGTTGAGTTCCTTAAATTCAATCTACTTATTTATATTCCATTTTAATGTCTGGATTCCATCCTCGTTCTCCACCACCCTCATTTTATAGGGCCCTAAATTAGACGAGGACAACAAGACTCACACCTACACAAACATGACAGAGAGTGGATAACATTCGACCTCCCACTCAAATGTGAAAGGCCACTGATTTCCCCTGCTAATAATGATGTCATCATGCAAACGTGCAGAAGCAAGGAGCACCCCTTTACTCCCTCTATAATGTGATGTTAGAACTCAAATAGGCCTACCTCTGACTCAACTCCCATCTCCAGACCCAACTCCCATCTCCAGACCCAATTCCAGACCCAACTCCCATCTCCAGACCCAACTCCCATCTCCAGACCCAACTCCCATCTCCAGACTCAACTCCCATCTCCAGACTCAACTCCCATCTCCAGACTCAACTCCCATCTCCAGACTCAACTCCCATCTCCAGACTCAACTCCCATCTCCAGACTCAACTCCCATCTCCAGACTCAACTCCCATCTCCAGACTCAACTCCCATCTCCAGACTCAACTCCCATCTCCAGACTCAACTCCCATCTCCAGACTCAACTCCCATCTCCAGACTCAGAGGTTAGGCCTAAACTCTCAACAGCTATTTCTTGACTGACTCACTTAAAATATAATTCAACCATGATGGATAATCCAGTGCGCTGGTGTCAAGTCATGCTTTTGGCAGCTGCATAGGCAATCCCTCAAAACTACAAGGCAATGGGGGCACACAGTGGAACAGGCTCCCTGTAAAATAGTCCTGTACCATTTCTCACCGTTCCACCCCAGAACACAAGCCACCGTCAGTCATTGTTATGAACCTGAAATAGTCTGGGACCTGTAGAGTTATTGGCATGACTGAGAATCTGGGAAGTAGCCTTTGTTGACAAGAAAGAAGAGATGCTAGGAGTTCCCACACGTGCATAGGAAATGTCTACCAACCAGACGGCTCACTCTAGCAATTGAGCCTGGGGGTGAGGTTAATGCAAGGTTATGGTAAAGCGTTTCAGGGATGGGCAGGAGAGACATTACATATTATTGGGGGCACACTCAGTATGTCAGGAGACTGGTTACTTTCCATATGTTTTATAGTTGTAACATCTGACATTTCAGAGCAAATGTCAGTGACAAATTACTTTGTGTCTACCTATCTATCTCTACAGGTGTGGGAAACACTGGACAACACCAGAACAAGACTACAGGAACGCAGCTTTGGATTCCCACAGGAGCACTTATCTAAGATGATCTCTGTAGTGAAAGATCTGCAACATTTATCAGCTGGTAGATTATTACTATGTACTTATACATGTAAGCTGTGAAGTTATACATGTAAGTTCATGACTCATGGCAACTGTAACAGAATTGCAAAGAGCAGAACGCTGGCTTAAATCATCATATTTTCTGTAAAAACAACTGTTCCTCTAATGTGAAGTTGATTTGGCTGCAAATTCACGGTTTGGGTTGAAGTCAATCAAGTTGTTTCTAGTTAGTTGGTTATGATTGTGTGTTTGGTATGGTTAATATAAAACACCTGACAGTGAGGTAGTGGTATGCTTCAAAGCTAGCTAATCAGTTAACTACCTAACTAAATGAACTACATTTTGACTCCCCGATCAGCCAACAACATAAACATGCTGGCTGAATTATGTTATGGATGTACTGTGGCTAGCTAACGTTAGCTAAGCAATCATTGATATGGCATTTGTTGACTGCTAGGATATGTGCAATGCCTTTCTAGCTAACTACTTAGTTAACAAACTAGCTAACTAGTTTAGTCCACTTGGTTGAGTTAGCTAACTAAATTCGATAACGTGTTCTACCTCAAAACGATGTTTACTAGTTAGCGTTGACAGTAATGACTGTCAGAGCGAGTTAGCCAGCTAGTTAGCAACATGACAGTGTTAAATGTAACTAGCTAGCTATATACTTTGCAAAACTGACAAAATAGAAATATAATGTCACAATGTTCATGTGGGTTTCTCGCAAGAATGTGTTTATAGCGAGTGGCTAACATTGTTAGTTCGCTAGCTAGCGAACGTTAGCAGACTAGCCAAATGACAGAATTGATTTGAGGCCTAGCTAACTTGCAGGGTTTTCATATGGGACGATACCGGTTTGAGTAAAAGTTCAGAATCACAGCGTCATTTCAAATGCATATATTGTTACAATATTGTATTTACCTGAAATCCTTGTCGCTTGATGTCATTTTTTCCAATAGATTAGAGATATGGTATGAGGCGCTCGCCATGTTTGCAGTCTGTTGGAGTAGCCTGCTAGCAACCACTAGTCAGTATCACGGGGCGGAATTCTTATCCACTTATTTAGCTATTCACTTCTCTTAACGATTGAAATCGATTCAGTTTCCACTGTCACTTTCCTTTCGATGGAGCGAAGCGACGATCAGCGGCGGAATATCAGAGAATTGAGTCTCATCCTGCGGAGTTTTGGATGTGTTTGAATGGAGACCTCACTTTGCTCTGCAGAGAGGAGGAGCTGCAGAACCAGACGAGTTCGCTACTGGGGGGTCAAAGTTGAGTTTGTTATAGGGGGGAAGGACCAGACTAGTGAGTTTGTCCGAGTTGTCACTACTTACCACAGCCATAAAGTAAAACTTGGCTATATCGTAAAAACAAAAATTGAATATGAAAACAAAAATTAGCTTTTTGGTCTTCATTTAAGGTTTGGCATAAGATTAGCAGTCGAGGTTTAGCCATAATGATGACTTTGTGGCTATGGTAACTAGTGACGACCGTTTAACGGTGGTGGTCGTCTGAGAAACCTCAACCAAAGACAGTACCAGAGAAGATAGGCTAAAACTGCTTATCCAACAGAAATCTTCGATCACACTTGAAGGCGATGTCATGGCGACGTTGGCTAACTAAACTCATGCGTAGAAACAATTCATCGGGATCTAGCGGTCGTCTCCTGCCGAACTGCGCATGTGCAGTCCGTCAAATCAAAGGCACTCCTTCGATATAAAGTTGTTTTTGACGAAAATTAAAACGTGTCAGTTTGTAACTTTAATTAGGTTGGAGTAATGACATGTTCAACTACATAAGAACTTGGCTTGAATTTACGTTGTGCTTTTAGATTTCGAGAAAATGTACAACTACTGAAGAATTTGTCACTTCTCTCATTGACTCCTCAAATCCCGGCCTGGTCTGTTTCTCAAGCGTTTCGTGAAGTCTCGCGATGTATTTGTATTTATTAGGGATCCCCATTACCTGCTACCTCAATCTGGGGTCCAAACAAAATTAACGCACATTACATATAAAACAAAATATGAAACAGTACATCATATAAAAAAATTTGACCACTACATATCTACAATACAAAATGTATAATACCACCATACATATGCCTACCATGCGTATGCCTACCTGTGTGTGTCTCTTCACAGTCCCCGCTGTTCCACAATGTGTATTTTTATCTTTTTTTTTTATCTGATTCTACTGCTGATGTGGAATAGAGCTCCATGTAGACATGGCTCTATGTAGTACTGTGGGCCTCCCATGGTATTGTAGCGACCCGCACAGACAGCTGTGTGTTATGTGTTAGGCTAGTAGGTGGTTGTGTTCGCGGGGTCCGACATGTCAGTCAACCTGCTATCTGCCAATCACGGGAATGCCTGGAATGTTCTGATGCCGGGCATCCTGGCGGTTGGCGGAGTGGCGTGGAGGGGGGTTGGGCAGGGGGGTGGAGCATTGGAAGTTAAGACCAGGTTTTGCCTTTGTTCTCTCTCTTACGTCTGGGCTTCACAAGAGAAGGTCACGATTGGCTTGTGGGTTATCTTTCATTTATTTGGCGTGGGCTACGGCCAAACAGTAGCCTGTGTAAAGTTGGTTTAATAAACCGTCCATTCGTAAACTCAATCCTCTGTCTGGACAGTCGTTCTTTTATGATCTAGTCAGGTCATTACAGTATGTTCTGAACTTGGGGATTGTGAAAAGACCACTGGTAGCATGTCTTGTCTGTTATGCATGGGTGTCCAAGCTGTGTACAAGTAGTTCAAACAGACAACTCGGTACATTCAGCTTGTCAATGCTTCTTACAAAAACAAGTAGTGATGAAGTCAATCTCTCTCCCACTTTGAGCAATGTTGCACCTCTAGGTTTAGAAACTCTGATAGTACAGTATGAAGATAGGAGGAAACTGCTTCTTCACACATACAGCAAGTAATTGCGTTCTTTTCATGATCAGTAAAGAGCAATTGATTATGTATTTTCAGATAGGGTGATGGATGGCAGATCCATTTGGCTAGTGGCTAGCAAGCTAGCCAGCTAAGCAAACATCATGTGCTTCATCAGAGATTAGTCTTTTGGGAAAAAGTTTAACATCAGAAAGTCCTCATCCTGGTAAAGTTGTCAGTTGGACTTGCTGTCATCACCACTGTAGATAAAAAGCAAATCAAACTACATCTGGATATAGCCATCTGGTTTATCCCCTGACTGTTAGCTTGTCAACTAGCCACATCGACGTGATTTGTTAGCTAGTTACAGTTAGCTTGTTAACCAGCCATATTGACGTGATCTGTTAGCTAGTTGCAGTTAGCTTGTGTTGATAATGGGACATGGAGAAGGGTGAGCCGGTCAAGGATCGATTCAGACAAGGTGGTAAATTGTATGACAAGCGACAGTTTAATTTAAGAGTAAAGATATCTGGTACAAGCGTATACGGACTCGTTCATTTAGCTCATAAGGAACCAGCAGAAAAAGCCCAGATAACAGAGTGCATAGACATTTTACACAGCACAGAAAGTAGGTTGAGTCTGGAAGTTCTGGTCCTCTGGTTGGTTCTGGACAGGTTGTTGTCTTCTCAGATTGGTCCTGATGAGCTGGGCGTCATCCTTCTGAGTCTTGCAGCAAAAGTTCTGTGTTTCCAAATGTTCAGCTAAAACAGGAGATTTGGTGTGTGCGTAGATGTTCCTGTTTTAATCAGTGTTTATGAAAGGTTTACGTCAGCCCTCTGTCCTTGGGTGTGTGTGTGTCTCATTATCTCGTGAAATGCAGACCCAAGCACCCTTTTGATCAAGGCCTTTCCGGCCTTATCAGTGTTTATGAAAGGTCTGTGCCAGCCCTCTGTCCTTGGGTGTGTGTGGGTCTCAGTATCTGCTTATGAGTTTGTGAGAAACCCTGTTTTGAAAGAAGTTAGTTATAACAACGTAATAGCAATATGCTTGTGTTATTTTAAATGGTATTTATTACACTTGTTAACCAGCCATATCGACGTGATCTGTTAGCTAGTTGCAGTTAGCTTGTTAACTAGCCATATTGACGTGATCTGTTAGCTAGTTGCAGTTAGCTTGTCAGCTAGCCATATCGACGTGATCTGTTAGCTAGTTACAGTTAGCTTGTTAACTAGCCATATCGACGTGATCTGTTAGCTAGTTGCAGTTAGTTTGTTAACTAGCCATATCGACGTGATCTGTTAGCTAGTTGCAGTTAGCTTGTTAACTAGCCATATCGACGTGATCTGTTAGCTAGTTGCAGTTAGCTTGTTAACCAGCCATATTGACGTGATCTGTTAGCTAGTTGCAGTTAGCTTGTTAACCAGCCATATCGACGTGATCTGTTAGCTAGTTGCAGTTAGCTTGTTAACCAGCCTTATTGACGTGATCTGTTAGCTAGTTACTGTTAGCTTGTCAGCTAGCCATATCGACGTGATCTGTTAGCTAGTTACAGTTAGCTTGTTAACTAGCCATATCGACGTGATCTGTTAGCTAGTTGCAGTTAGTTTGTTAACTAGCCATATCGACGTGATCTGTTAGCTAGTTGCAGTTAGCTTGTTAACTAGCCATATCGACGTGATCTGTTAGCTAGTTGCAGTTAGCTTGTTAACCAGCCATATCGACGTGATCTGTTAGCTAGTTGCAGTTAGCTTGTTAACCAGCCATATTTACGTGATCTGTTAGTTAGCTTGTTAACCAGCCATATCTACGTGATCTGTTAGCTAGTTGTAGTTAGCTTGTTAACTAACCATATCGACGTGATCGGTTAGCTAGTGGCAGTTAGCTTGTTAACTACCATATTGACGTGATCTGTTAGCTAGTTGGCAAAATTGACGTGGCCCATCAATCAACGTTGCCAATCATGTCTGTCAGCGGGAAATCGTTAAAACGGTTGAACAGGTGATAATAACTTCGCTAGGTAGCTGGTTGCAGAAAAAAAGTACATTAGGTCTACATACCACTATGTTTAGCCAACTGTACAAAGTTTCTACCCGTAGCTTGCAAAGTAAACATGATCAGTTTACAAACAGTAACGTTACATCGGCAAATGCGCCCTTCTGCTGATTGACAGGCAGAGCCCACAAAGGATGCTAAATTAACCTAAACCACACATACTTTTCAGGTATAGTTCACTTTTATTTTATATCACTCATATCCAATTAATGGTCAATCAATCAATGAAATGTATTTAAAAATCCCTTTTTACATCAGCAGATGTCACAAAGTGCTATACAGAAGAAACCCAGACGAAACCCCCAAACAGCAAGCAATGCAGATGTAGAATATGTGGGCAATATTGAAAGATATCGAGAGGCAACTCTCACCTATCTGAAATTGCGTGATCAATTGATGATTACTGATCATGAAAAGCAGGTAGTTTACCTGCTGTAGGTCTATAACCCTGATGGTGATTTAGCTAAATGTGCGCAATTGTTTTGCATATAATAATAGGACATTTTGTAGGTATGTTCTTCAGTGATGATATTACAATCAAATAGCCTAGTTAACATTTATTTAACAATTCCTTGAAAACGGCACGCAGTTTTCTGGGTGCATGAAGCCAAACTGCATGCACCGAGGACCCGGTTCCGAACAATGGGGAACCGTGCATTTTCCTCCCACACACCACGCCTTTGGAAGTCCCTTCCTGACAATCGCAGAGCTGTTCAGTGTTTGAGCTTTTAAAGCAGGCCTAAAGACTCATCTTTAACGGCTGGCCTACCCTTCCTCCAATACTTTGATTGGCGCGTTACTGATATGGTTATATATATTTGTTTTTAAACTTGTTCTATTATAACTTATTTTATACGCTTTGAGATTATTTTTGAATAATGAAAAACGCTTTACAAATGTAATAAATAATTGTTATTATTAATGGTTTTAGCGGAGCTGTTGGTCTCCTTGGTCCCCAGCAGCCAAATCGAACGCTCTGCACTGTCTTGTGACGTTCTATTGATAACGACCTAACCTCCGATCACCCTTGTAAGCGATGTCATGGCAACGTTGGCTAGCTAAACTTCATATAATGTAAAAAATATATATATAAAAAAATACCTAAACCGAAGAAGGATAAACGGACACTATTTCCTGACAATACCTGTCTCTCTCCGCCCTAACAATGGGAGTTGTTGTCCACAAAGCGACATGGCGGGCTGTCAAGCTCTCGCCTGTTCCTCTCTTTGGATTGGTGGATACATCTAATTATTTATACATGTTTGAACACTCAATGAGGGTTGTTGACGTCAACCGCCTGTATTCAATGCAGAAAATGATATGCTAATAGCCTCAGGTCATGAATATGCATAGCCATCTCGAGACAACTCCGATAGAATGTGTTCTAAATTCAATCTGGAGTGTCAGAGTGCACTCAGAGTCCGCCCTTGGCAGTCAAGCACCCAAGCTAACTGGCTAGCTACTTCCAGACACAAATGAGAGAAAATCTCACTGACCATTTTACTCACCCTAGCAGAGATGGTTATGGTGTTTTCATGTTATCCAGAGTGTTGGTGACAGTACCTGTGCCACTGGCAATAATTTCATTATGCTTTTTTGCCGATGTTTACTGACACCGGCCATATTCAACGGGTGTTGAGTGTTCGTAAATTCATCAGTTATTCTGCGCTCTGGCACACAGACGAGAAAGCTCTGCCAGAGTGAATTTACGAAAGCACCCCAAAGTGTTGTTCACAAAGTTCGAAACGTCTATTCTATCAAATAAACCTCACATAGCAAATAAGCCATTACAGTTTTTTGTTGACCAAATTCGACACTCACTTGCCAGGTTTCCATCCAACCTTTTTATGCAAGTAAAGTACATGTCGAATAATATTTTTTCACAACAGGCCTCATGGCCTGATGGAAACCACAAACTCTCCACATTTCAACAAAACAAAATATGCTAGACAAGGTGGGATCTTTTCCTGTTGGTAAAATGAATTATGTGAGAAACGCCTTTATGTGCATATATTGATATACTAAATCAAATCAAACTTTATTTGTCACATGCGCCGAATACAACAAGTGTAGACTTTACCGGGAAATGCTTACTTACAAGCCCTTAACCAACAGTGCAGTTCAAGAAAAGTAAAGAAAATATTTACTAAATAGACTAAAGTAAAACATAAGAATAAAAAGTAACACAATAAGAATAAGAATAACGAGGCTATATATAGGGGGTACTGGTAACGAGTCAGTGTGCGGGGGTACAGGTTAGTTGAGGTCATTTGTACATGTAGGTAGGGGTGAAGTGACTATGCATAAATAATAAACAGAGAGTAGCAGCAATGTACAAAACAAATGGGGGGGGGGGGGGGGGGGGGGGTCAATGTAAATAGTCCGGTGGCGATTTAATGAATTGTTCAGCAGTCTTATGGCTTGGGGGTAGAAGCTGTTGAGGAGTCTTTTGGTCCTAGACTTGGCCCTCCAGTTCCGCTTGTCGTGCGGTAGCATAGAAAACAGTCTATAACTTGCACTACCCTCTGTAGCGCCTTACGGTCAGATGCCCAGCAGTTGCCATACCAGGCGGTGATGCAACCGGTCAGGATGGTCTCGATGTTGCAGCTGTAGAACCTTTTGAGGATCTGGGGACCCATGCCAAATCTTTTCAGTCTCCTGAGGGGGAAAAGGTTTTGTCATGTCCTCTTCACGACTGTCTTGGTATGTTTGGACCATGTTAGTTTGTTGGTGATGTGGACACCACCTCGGTGATGAAGAGACAGCGTTACCCCAGCCACCGGACCACCCCGGTGATGAGGAGACAGTGTTACCCCAGTCACCGGACCACCCTGGTGATGAGGAGACAGCGTTACCCCAGCCACCGGATCACCTCGGTGATGAGGAGCCAGCGTTACCCCAGCCACCGGATCACCTCGGTGATGAGGAGCCAGCGTTACCCCAGCCACCGGACCACCTCGGTGATGAGGAGACAGCGTTACCCCAGCCACTAGCACCTGACCACCTCGGTGATGAGGAGCCAGCGTTACCCCAGCCACCGGACCACCTCGGTGATGAGGAGACAGCGTTACCCCAGCCACCGGATCACCTCGGTGATGAGGAGCCAGCGTTACCCCAGCCCACGGACCACCTCGGTGATGAGGAGCCAGCGTTACCCCAGCCACCGGACCACCTCGGTGATGAGGAGACAGCATTAGCCCAGCCACCGGACCACCTCGGTGATGAGGAGACAGCGTTACCCCAGCCACCGGACCACCTCGGTGATGAGGTTGACAGCGTTACCCCAGCCACTAGCACCTGACCACCTCGGTGATGAGGAGCCAGCGTTACCCCAGCCACTAGCACCTGACCACCTCGGTGATGAGGAGACAGTGTTACCCCAGTCACCGGACCACCTCGGTGATGAGGAGACAGCGTTACCCCAGCCACCTGACCACCTCGGTGATGAAGAGACAGCGTTACCCCAGCCACCGGACCACCTCGGTGATGAGGAGACAGCGTTACCCCAGCCACCGGACCACCTCGGTGATGAAGAGACAGCGTTACCCCAGCCACCGGACCACCTCGGTGATGAGGAGACAGCGTTACCCCAGCCACTAGCACCTGACCACCTCGGTGATGAGGAGCCAGCGTTACCCCAGCCACTAGCACCTGACCACCTCGGTGATGAGGAGCCAGCGTTACCCCAGCCACCGGATCACCTCGGTGATGAGGAGACAGCGTTACCCCAGCCACCTGACCACCTCGGTGATGAGGAGACAGCGTTACCCCAGCCACTTACACCTGTCCACCTCGGTGATGAGGAGACAGCGTTACCCCAGCCACTTACACCTGTCCACCTCGGTGATGAGGAGACAGCGTTACCCCAGCCACTTACACCTGACCACCTCGGTGATGAGGAGCCAGCGTTACCCCAGCCACCTGACCACCTCGGTGATGAGGAGACAGCGTTACCCCAGCCACCGGACCACCTCGGTGATGAGAAGCCAGCGTTACCCCAGCCACCGGACCACCTCGGTGATGAGGAGACAGCGTTACCCCAGCCACCGGACCACCTCGGTGATGAGGAGACAGCGTTACCCCAGCCACCGGACCACCTCGGTGATGAGGAGACAGCGTTACCCCAGCCACTAGCACCTGACCACCTCGGTGATGAGGAGCCAGCGTTACCCCAGCCACCTGACCACCTCGGTGATGAGGAGACAGCGTTACCCCAGCCACCTGACCACCTCGGTGATGAGGAGACAGCGTTACCCCAGTCACTAGCAACTGACCACCTCGGTGATGAGGAGACAGCGTTACCCCAGCCACCGGACCACCTCGGTGATGAGGAGCCAGCGTTACCCCAGCCACCGGACCACCTCGGTGATGAGGAGACAGCGTTACCCCAGCCACTAGCACCTGACCACCTAGGTGATGAGGAGACAGCGTTACCCCAGCCACCTGTCCACCCCATTGATGAGAAGCCAATGCAGGTGTGTCTAGACACTTACCCAAACTGCATTTTCAGTGTGAGAAAGCAGGTTTTTTGTAGCCCCAGGTTCAAGCTCTGCATTTGGTTGTGCTGCACGCTATGTCATCTGAGGAGGCAATAGTGGACTTTTTCAATGTGTGTAGTTCCCTGTTCAACTCCTTTAGGAAAACCACAGTGGATGCACAGTAGTACACTGGGGAAAAACTGAAAAGACTTGGACTGGCCACATCGCCAATGGCGTCAGTCATTTTGAAATCAAGTGGCAATATCACAGAGATGCTCGGTGAAATCAAACCTACTCACGTATATGTGAGACTTGAGGGCACAGGCTTATAGAAAGCTTTACGTTTATTGCTAACATGACTCACAAAATCCTGGGGCTCCTCGACTTTCCTAACATGTTATTGCAGTCTGAAGCTACTGATCTACACACCAGTGTCAAACTTGTGTACTTATGTGTACATATGGGTGCGTTGAAAAACTGCAATGTGCTGCTGAATTCGAAAAGGGAGCCCACGAGCACACCGACTCCAAGCAAACAACGGAGACTCATGAGTAAAACTCTGCACGAGCATGTAGTTGAAAGCACAATTTGTTGTTGCTAACATTAGCTTTGTAGCTAGGTGGCTAACACTAACGTTAGCTAGCTGTCTTAATGTTAACTAGGCTAGGGGTTAGGGTTAAGGTAAAGAGTTAAGGTTAACTAAAAGGTTTAAGGTCAGGGAAAGGGTTAGTTAACATGCTAAGTAGTTGCTAAAATGCTAAAGTTGTCAATGATGGGATTCAAACATGCAACCTTTGGGGTGGTATACATTTGCATTATATGCACACCCATTCACTCTGACCAACCACCCTCCCTTCTGTTTTCTGTAACCACACAAAACGTAACATATCATACTAATTTCAGTGTCCCGGATTTCCATTTACTATGTTACGTCTAGTCTATGAGACCAGGCTGATTGTTTTGGTGCGTGCTGTTTTAATGAGCCCATCTTGGGCTACCAGTCTTCGTCGTGCTTTTCTTCAACACGGCGTGTTTTCTTGTGGCAAAAAGACAGTTGTTGTGTAAATGGATGCAGTTCAGATAGGTCTACATGTTGTATGTCGCAGTAGTATCGGAACAATACCGTGTGTAGCCTACTAAAATAAGTAGGCAAACGTTCACTCGTATCATTCATTTGCATTACACACAGGCGTTGTGAGATATGCTACTGTGAAAATGATGTCATTACTTTGAAAACGACACAGATACTTTTTCGCCCGCTCCCCGCTCTCTTCTCTGATTGGGCATTTACTCCTCCTATTCGCGGTAGATTCTAATTGGCTACTGTCGTGTAGGACATTTCACATCAGCCATATAGAACATGCAGTTCATTTCACTTAGTTAGCCTTTTCTGAAACTCTCCCACAGAAAATATTGAGCACTGAAACTCTCCCGCACTTGGCGAAGGGGCGGCTTGGCTTACTGTAGGTTATGCTCATCGCGTAGTGTCACGAATTCGACAGAAATGTAGCCTGTAGTTATAATGATTGAAGTGAAAGTTATTGAGAAGTCTGTAAGAGTCTCTGATAGTTTGGCGGTGCTCATCCTGTCTAGTGGAAGTTGTGAAGTCTGTAAGAATCTCTGATAGCCTGGCGGTGCTCATCCTGTCTAGTGGAAGTTATTGAGAAGCCTGTAAGAATCTGATAGGTTGAGCACCGCCAGGCTGTCTAGTGGAAGTTATTGAGAAGACTGTAAGAGTCTCTGATAGCCTAGCGGTGCTCATCCTGTCGAGTGGAAGTTGTGAAGTCTGTAAGAGTCTCTGATAGCTTGGCGGTGCTCATCCTGTCTAGTGGAAGTTATTGAGAAGTCTGTAAGAATCTCTGATAGCCTAGCGGTGCTCATCCTGTCTAGTGGAAGTTATTGAGAAGTCTGTACGAATCTCTGATAGCCTAGCGGTGCTCATCCTGTCTAGTGGAAGTTATTGAGAAGTCTGTAAGAGTCTCTTATAGCCTGGCGGTGCTCATCCTGTCTAGTGGAAGTTATGAAGTCTGTAAGAGTCTCTGATAGCCTGGCGGTGCTCACCCTGTCTAGTGGAAGTTATTGAGAAGTCTGTAAGAGTCTCTGATAGCCTGGCGGTGCTCATCCTGTCTAGTGGAAGTTGTGAAACCTGTAAGAATCTCTGATAGCCTGGCGGTGCTCATCCGGTCTAGTGGAAGTTGTGAAGCCTGTAAGAATCTCTGATAGCTAGGCGGTGCTCACCCTGTCTAGTGGAAGTTGTGAAGCCTGTAAGAATCTCTGATAGCCTGGCGGTGTTCACCCTGTCTAGTGGAGGTTATGAAGCCTGTAAGAATCTCTGATAGCCAGGCGGTGCTCATCCTGTCTAGTGGAAGTTATTGAGAAGTCTGTAAGAATCTCTGATATCCTAGCGGTGCTCATCCTGTCTAGTGGAAGTTATGAAGCCTGTAAGAATCTCTGATAGCCTGGCGGTGCTCATCCTGTCTAGTGGAAGTTGTGAAGTCTGTAAGAATCGTTTATGAAGCCTGTAAGAATCTCTGATAGCCTGGCGGTGCTCATCCTGTCTAGTGGAAGTTATGAAGCCTGTAAGAATCTCTGATAGCCTGGCGGTGTTCACCCTGTCTAGTGGAGGTAATGAAGCCTGTAAGAATCTCTGATAGCCTGCCGGTGCTCATCCTGTCTAGTGGAAGTTATGAAGCCTGTAAGAATCTCTGATAGCCTGGCGGTGCTCATCCTGTCTAGTGTGAGTTATGAAGCCTGTAAGAATCTCTGATAGCCTGGCGGTGCTCACCCTGTTTAGTGGAAGTTGTGAAGCCTGTAAGAATCTCTGATAGCCTGGCGGTGCTCATCCTGTCTAGTGGAAGTTATTGAGAAGTCTGTAAGAGTCTCTGATAGCCTGGCGGTGCTCATCCTGTCTAGTGGAAGTTATGAAGCCTGTAAGAATCTCTGATAGCCTGGCGGTGCTCATCCTGTCTAGTGGAAGTTGTGAAGTCTGTAAGAATCTCTGATAGCCTGCCAGTGCTCATCCTGTCTAGTGGAAGTTGTGAAGCCTGTAAGAATCTCTGATAGCCAGGCGGTGCTCATCCTGTCTAGTGGAAGTTATGAAGCCTGTAAGAGTCTCTGATAGCCAGGCGGTGCTCATCCTGTCTAGTGGAAGTTGTGAAGCCTGTAAGAATCCCCCCCCCCCCACATGGATGTAAAATGCCCCCCCCCCCCCCCCCCCCCATGGATGTAAAATGCCCCCCCCACTCACATGGATGTAAAATTCCCCCCCACATGGATGTAAAATGCCCAACCCCATGGATATAAAATACCCCCCAATTGATGTAAAATTCCCCCCCCCCCCCATGGATGTAAAATGCCCCCGCCCCCATGGATGTAAAATGCCCCCCCCCCATGGATGTAAACCCCCCCCCCCCCCATGGATGTAAAATGCCCCCCCCCATGGATGTAATATGCCCCCCCCCCCACCATGGATGTAAAATGCCCCCCCCCCGTGGATGTAATATGCCCCCTCAGGCATTTCCTCCTAGACCTGTGCCCGAGCCCTGAATGTCCAACAAAGCCTACGACAATATCCTGTCATGACAATGTGGACTCTCACTCAACAGTCAGGCCAGGCCAAGCTAGCACCAACTAAGACAAGGTCCCTCGAATTCACTTCTGATAGCAGTGTAAAGAACCTGGTAAATCAACCAGGAAAATCATCTACATTTTACATTACATTTATTTAGCAGGCGCTCTTATCCAGAGCGACTTACAGTTAGTGCATTTATTTTAAGGTATATAGCAAGGAGGGACAACCACATATCACTGTCATAGTAACTACATGTTTCCTTAAGTAGCTACCAGCTGGGTCAGAGCTAGTAAAGGGAGAAGGTCAAGAGTTCATGAACGTTCACGATGAGTGGGGGTTGAAGAGGGGGGGTTTCAGATGTTTTCAGAAGATGGGTATGGACTCTAGTCTCCTAGCTTCAGGGGGAAGCTGGTTCCACCATTGGGGTGCCAGGACAGAGAAGCGCTTGGACTGGGCTGAGCGGGAACTGCCCTCCTGTAGCGTGGTGAGAGGGTCAAGAGACCAGAGGTGGCAGAACGGAGTGCTCGGGTTGGGGTGTAGAGTTTGAGCGTAGCCTGAAGGTAGGGAGGGACAGTTCCTCTTGCTGCTCCAGAAAGCATGTTAAAACAAGTACCAATTCTAAAATGCAAAATTCAACATTTGCCTCTCCTGTATTGACACGGTAGCCTGGTGGGTGTCCTCCACTGCTCGTTGGCATCTCCCCCTAGCTGTGCTCCAATTGAAATTCAGCTCACCGGTTTCCAACATCTTAACTAATTTGAGTGTGAAATCAAATATGGCACGGTGTGATGCAGCGCGTTCTGTTTAATGACACTGTGGCAGACGGGAGGTCAAACATGATTAAAATGACTATTAAAAAACGCAATTAGACTCAGTCGGCGGTGCAGTTTGTAGCTTAATGCTGTAAAAATGGGCCACGGCTCTTCAGAATATGAATATGGCAATCTGTCGTAGGTCTCCCTGAGGTAATGAAATCAGTAAAAGAAGCAAAACAATGATACTCATTTCGGTTTCATCAAGTACTAGTATGTAATTACTTATTTTAGTTTCATCAAGTACTGATATGGTATATCAAATGGATTATTTTTGAATGAATGAACAGAAATGAATTTGAATCATCTCAACCTGGGATAATGATATCAACTTGTACATAACGTTGGTTAAGTTTTTTATGAATGATTTGTACAAAAAAGCTGCCGCGTCTTCATGAAACCCTTGAGTGATGAAGACGTTTGGGTTTCACCCCCCCCCCCCCTCCCCTCTCTGTCTCTCCCCCCTCTCTGTCCCTATCTCTCTCTCTCTCTGTCCCCCCTCCCTTTATGTCTCCCCACGCTCTCTGTCTCTCTTCCCCCTCCTTCAGGCCCTCTCTCTGTCTATCTCTCTCACGCGCTATTTCTCCCTCTTTCTCAATTAAATTCAAAGTGGCTTTATCTCTATCTATAGTATACCTCTCTCTATATCTATCTATAGTATACCTCTCTCTACATCTACCTATAGTATACCTCTCTCTATATCTATCTATAGTATATCTCTCTCTACCTATAGTATACCTCTCTCTATATCTACCTATAGTATACCTCTCTCTATCTATAGTATACCTCTCTCTATATCTACCTATAGTATACCTCTCTCTACCTATAGTATACCTCTCTCTATATCTATCTATAGTATACCTCTCTCTATATCTACCTATAGTATACCCCTCTCTATATCTATCTATAGTATACCTCGCTCTATATCTACCTATAGTATACCTCTCTCTATATCTATCTATAGTATACCTCTCTCTACCTATAGTATACCCCTCTCTATATCTACCTATAGTATACCTCTCTCTATATCTACCTATAGTATACCTCTCTCTATATCTACCTATAGTATACCTCTCTCTACCTATAGTATACCTCTCTCTATATCTACCTATAGTATACCTCTCTCTCTATAAATCTTTCTATAGTATACCTCTCTATATATCTATCTATAGTATACCTCTCTCTACATCTACCTATAGTATACCTCTCTCTATCTATAGTATACCTCTCTCTATATCTACCTATAGTATACCTCTCTCTACCTATAGTATACCTCCCTCTCTATATCTACCTATAGTATACCTCTCTCTATATCTATCTATAGTATACCTTTCTCTACCTATAGTATACCTCTCTCTATATCTACCTATAGTATACCTCTCTCTCTATATATCTATCTATAGTATATCTCTCTCTATATCTACCTATAGTATACCTCTCTCTATCTATAGTATACCTCCCTCTCTATATCTACCTATAGTATACCTCTCTCTATATCTATCTATAGTATACCTTTCTCTATATTTACCTATAGTATACCTCTCTCTATATCTACCTATAGTATACCTCTCTCTATATCTACCTATAGTATACCTATCTCTACCTATAGTATACCTCTCTCTATATCTACCTATAGTATACCTCTCTCTCTATATCTATCTATAGTATACCTCTCTCTATATCTATCTATAGTATACTATAGTATACCTCTCTCTATATCTACCTATAGTATACATCTCTCTATCTATAGTATACCTCTCTCTATATCTATCTATAGTATACCTCTCTCTATATCTATCTATAGTATACCATAGTATACCTCTCTCTATATCTACCTATAGTATACCTCTCTCTATCTATAGTATACCTCCCTCTATATATCTATCTATAGTATACCTATCTATATCTACCTATAGTATACCTATCTATATCTCTACCTGTAGTATACATCTCTCTATATCTATCTATAGTATACCTCTCTATATATCTACCTATAGTATACCTATCTCTATATCTACCTATAGTATACCTCTCTACATCTATCTATAGTATACCTCTCTCTATATCAACCTATAGTATACCTCTCTATATCTATCTATAGTATACCTCTCTCTATATCTACCCATAGTATACCTCTCTATATATCTACCTATAGTATACCTATCTCTATATCTACCTATAGTATACCTCTCTATATCTATCTATAGTATAACTCTCTCTATATCTACCCATAGTATACCTCTCTATATATCTACCTTTAGTATACCTCTCTCTATATCTATCTATAGTATACCTCTCTATATATCTACCTATAGTATACCTCACTCTATATATATCTATAGTAAACCTCTCTCTATCTCTACCTATAGTATACCTCTCTCTATATCTATCTATAGTATTCCTCTCTCTATCTGTAGTATACCTCTTTCTATCTATAATATTCCACTCTCTATATATACCTATAGTATACTCTCTATATCTACCTATAGTATACCTCTCTATATCTCTCTATAGTATACATTTCTCTATATCTACCTATAGTATACCTCTCTCTATATCTATCTATAGTATTCCTCTCTCTATCTATAGTATACCTCTTTCTATCTATAGTATACCTCTCTCTATATCTATCATAGTATACCTCTCTCTATATCTATCTATAGTATACCTCTCTCTATATCTACCTATAGTATACCTCTCTATATCTACCTATAGTATACCTCTCTATATCTACCTATAGTATACCCCTATCTCTACCTATAGTATACCTCTCTCTATATACCTGTAGTATACATTTCTCTATATCTACCTATAGTATACCTTTCTCTATATATAGTATACATCTCTCTATATCTATCTATAGTATACCTCTCTCTATATCTATCTATAGTATACCTCTCTCTATATCTACCTATAGTATACCTCTCTCTATATCTACCTATAGTATACCTCTCTCTATCTCTACCTATAGTATACCTATCTCTATATCTACCTACAGTATACCTCTCTCTCTATATATATATAGTATTCCTCTATCTATAGTATACCTCGTTCTATCTATAGTATTCCTCTCTCTATATCTATCTATAGTATTCATCTCTATATATATCTACCTATAATATACCTCTCTCTATATCTATCTATAGTATTCCTCTCTCTATATCTATCTATAGTATTCATCTCTATATATATCTACCTATAGTATACCTCTCTCTATATCTATCTATAGTATTCCTCTCTCTATCTATAGTATACCTCTTTCTATCTATAGTATTCCTCTCTCTATATCTAGCTATAGTATACATCTCTCTATATCTAGCTATAGTATACTTCTCTCTATATCTATCTATAGTATACCTCTCTCTATATCTACCTATAGTATACCTCTCTCTATATCTACCTATAGTATACCTCTCTCTATATATCTATCTATAGTATACCTCTCTCTACATCTATCTAAATTATACCTCTATCTATCTATCTATCTATCTATCTATCTATCTATCTATCTATCTATCTATCTATAGTATACCTCTCTCTATATCTATCTATAGTATACCTCTCTCTATATCTACCTATAGTATACCTCTCTATATCTACCTATAGTATACCTCTCTCTATATCTACCTATAGTATACCTCTATCTCTACCCATAGTATACCTCTCTCTATATACCTATAGTATACATTTCTCTATATCTACCTATAGTATACCTTTCTCTATATATAGTATACATCTCTCTATATCTATCTATAGTATACCTCTCTCTATATCTATCTATAGTATACCTCTCTCTATATCTATCTATAGTATACCTCTCTCTATATCTATCTATAGTATAAATCTCTCTCTATATCTATCTATAGTATACCTCTCTCTATATCTATCTATAGTATACCTCTCTCTATATCTATCTATAGTATTCATCTCTATATATATCTACCTATAGTATACCTCTCTCTATATCTATCTATAGTATATCTCTCTCTATATCTACCTATAGTATACCTCTCTCCATATCTACCTATAGTATACCTCTCTCTATCTCTACCTATAGTATACCTATCTCTATATCTACCTACAGTATACCTCTCTATATATATCTATAGTATTCCTCCATCTATATTATACCTCGTTCTATCTATATTATTCCTCTCTCTATATCTATCTATAGTATTCATCTCTCTATATATCTACCTATAGTATACCTCTGTCTATATCTATCTATAGTATTCCTCTCTCTATCTATAGTATACCTCTTTCTATCTATAGTATTCCTCTCTCTATATCTAGCTATAGTATACATCTCTCTATATCTAGCTATAGTATACTTCTCTCTATATCTATCTATAGTATAACTCTCTCTATATCTACCTATAGTATACCTCTCTCTATATCTACCTATAGTATACCTCTCTCTATATATCTATCTATAGTATACCTCTCTCTATATCTATCTATATTATACCTATATCTATCTATCTATCTATCTATCTATCTATCTATCTATCTATCTATCTATCTATCTATCTATCTATATATCTATTATATACCTATCTCTATATCTACCTATAGTATACCTCTCTCTATATATCTACCTATAGTATACCTCTCTCTATCTCTACCTATAGTATACCTCTCTCTATATATATATCTATAGTATACCTCTCTCTATATATCTATCTATAGTATACCTCTCTCTATATATCTATCTATAGTATACCTCTCTCTATATATCTATCTATAGTATACCTCTCTCTATATCTACCTATAGTATACCTCTCTCTATCTCTACCTATAGTATACCTCTCTTTATATCTATCTATAGTATACCTCTCTCTATATCTATCTATAGTATACCTCTCTCTATCTCTACCTATAGTATACCTCTCTCTATAGGTAGATATATAGTATACCTCTCTCTATATCTATCTATAGTATACCTCTCTCTATATCTATCTATAGTATACCTCTCTCTATATCTACCTATAGTATACCTCTCTCTATCTCTACCTATAGTATACCTCTATCTCTATCTATAGTATACCTCTCTCTATCTCTACCTATAGTATACCTCTCTCTATATATCTATCTATAGTATACCTCTCTCTATCTCTACCTATAGTATACCTCTCTCTATCTCTACCTATAGTATACTTCTCTCTATCTCTACCTATAGTATACCTCTCTCTATCTCACACACATACAGTTTGTTATTCAGACACATCAAATATCTTCCATAGCGCTTGGGGGTCACATTTTTCTATGGTACTTCTATTTATCATATTACATTAATTTGCTAATTAACTGAACTTCTGTTGTGGTGTTTTCATAGGGCCAATTGTTTACAAGCTCATCATAAACCTGTCGATCCCTTTAGTCCTGTAATAGGAAAAGAATGAGCCATTTAAATCTGTTCTGAATCACACAGCTGAGAGGTAAACGAAAGTTGGAACAGTTGGAGGTACACCAGATGGTAACGTTATAGAGGTTAATATGTCTGGATGACAGACCAGGTGGTAACGTTATAGAGGTTAATATGTCTGGATGACAGACCAGATGGTAACGTTATAGAGGTTAATATGTCTGGAAGACAGACCAGCTGGTAACGTTATAGGGGTTAATATGTCTGGATGACAGACCAGGGGGTAACGTTATAGAGGTTAATATGTCTGGATGACAGACCAGATGGTAACGTTATAGAGGTTAATATGTCTGGATGACAGACCAGATGGTAACGTTATAGAGGTTAATATGTCTGGATGACAGACCTGATGGTAACGTTATAGAGGTTAATATGTCTGGATGACAGACCAGATGGTAACGTTATAGAGGTTAATATGTCTGGATGACAGACCAGATGGTAACGTTATAGAGGTTAATATGTCTGGATGACAGACCAGATGGTAACGTTATAGAGGTTAATATGTCTGGATGACAGACCAGATGGTAACGTTATAGAGGTTAATATGTCTGGATGACAGACCAGATGGTAACGTTATAGAGGTTAATATGTCTGGATGACAGACCACATGGTAACGTTATAGAGGTTAATATGTCTGGATGACAGACCAGATGGTAACGTTATAGGGGTTAATATGTCTGGAAGACAGACCAGGTGGTAACGTTATAGAGGTTAATATGTCTGGATGACAGACCAGATGGTAACGTTATAGAGGTTAATATGTCTGGATGACAGACCAGATGGTAACGTTATAGAGGTTAATATGTCTGGATGACAGACCAGGTGGTAACGTTATAGAGGTTAATATGTCTGGATGACAGACCAGATGGTAACGTTATAGAGGTTAATATGTCTGGATGACAGACCAGGTGGTAACGTTATAGAGGTTAATATGTCTGGATGACAGACCAGGTGGTAACGTTATAGAGGTTAATATGTCTGGATGACAGACCAGATGGTAACGTTATAGAGGTTAATATGTCTGGATGACAGACCAGGTGGTAACGTTATAGAGGTTAATATGTCTGGATGACAGACCAGATGGTAACGTTATAGAGGTTAATATGTCTGGATGACAGACCAGATGGTAACGTTATAGAGGTTAATATGTCTGGATGACAGACCTGATGGTAACGTTATAGAGGTTAATATGTCTGGATGACAGACCAGATGGTAACGTTATAGAGGTTAATATGTCTGGATGACAGACCAGATGGTAACGTTATAGAGGTTAATATGTCTGGATGACAGACCAGATGGTAACGTTATAGAGGTTAATATGTCTGGATGACAGACCAGATGGTAACGTTATAGAGGTTAATATGTCTGGATGACAGACCAGATGGTAACGTTATAGAGGTTAATATGTCTGGATGACAGACCACATGGTAACGTTATAGAGGTTAATATGTCTGGATGACAGACCAGATGGTAACGTTATAGAGGTTAATATGTCTGGAAGACAGACCAGGTGGTAACGTTATAGAGGTTAATATGTCTGGATGACAGACCAGATGGTAACGTTATAGAGGTTAATATGTCTGGATGACAGACCAGATGGTAACGTTATAGAGGTCTGGATATCATAAGGTGAATGCACCAATTTGTAAGTCGCTCTGGATAAGAGCGTCTGCTAAATAACTTCAATGTAAATGTAAATGTTAATATGTCTGGATGACAGACCAGATGGTAACGTTATAGAGGTTAATATGTCTGGATGACAGACCAGATGGTAACGTTATAGAGGTTAATATGTCTGGATGACAGACCAGATGGTAACGTTATAGAGGTTAATATGTCTGGATGACAGACCAGATGGTAACGTTATAGAGGTTAATATGTCTGGATGACAGACCAGATGGTAACGTTATAGAGGTTAATATGTCTGGATGACAGACCAGGTGGTAACGTTATAGAGGATAATATGTCTGGATGACAGACCAGATGGTAACGTTATAGAGGTTAATATGTCTGGATGACAGACCAGGTGGTAACGTTATAGAGGTTAATATGTCTGGATGACAGACCAGATGGTAACGTTATAGAGGTTAATATGTCTGGATGACAGACCAGATGGTAACGTTATAGAGGTTAATATGTCTGGATGACAGACCAGGTGGTAACGTTATAGAGGTTAATATGTCTGGATGACAGACCAGGTGGTAACGTTATAGAGGTTAATATGTCTGGATGACAGACCAGATGGTAACGTTATAGAGGTTAATATGTCTGGATGACAGACCAGATGGTAACGTTATAGAGGTTAATATGTCTGGATGACAGACCAGATGGTAACGTTATAGAGGTTAATATGTCTAGATGACAGACCAGGTGGTAACGTTATAGAGGTTAATATGTCTGGATGACAGACCAGGTGGTAACGTTATAGAGGTTAATATGTCTGGATGACAGACGTGATGGTAACGTTATAGAGGTTAATATGTCTGGATGACAGACCAGATGGTAACGTTATAGAGGTTAATATGTCTGGATGACAGACCAGATGGTAACGTTATAGAGGTTAATATGTCTGGATGACAGACCAGATGGTAACGTTATAGAGGTTAATATGTCTGGATGACAGACCAGATGGTAACGTTATAGAGGTTAATATGTCTGGATGACAGACCAGATGGTAACGTTATAGAGGTTAATATGTCTGGATGACAGACCACATGGTAACGTTATAGAGGTTAATATGTCTGGATGACAGACCAGATGGTAACGTTATAGAGGTTAATATGTCTGGATGACAGACCAGATGGTAACGTTATAGAGTTTAATATGTCTGGATGACAGACCAGGTGGTAACGTTATAGAGATTAATATGTCTGGAGGACAGACCAGGTGGTAACGTTATAGAGGTTAATATGTCTGGATGACAGACCAGATGGTAACGTTATAGAGGTTAATATGTCTGGATGACAGACCAGATGGTAACGTTATAGAGGTTAATATGTCTGGATGACAGACCAGGTGGTAACGTTATAGAGGTTAATATGTCTGGATGACAGACCAGATGGTAACGTTATAGAGGTTAATATGTCTGGATGACAGACCAGGTGGTAACGTTATAGAGGTTAATATGTCTGGATGACAGACCAGATGGTAACGTTATAGAGGTTAATATGTCTGGATGACAGACCAGCTGGTAACGTTATAGAGGTTAATATGTCTGGATGACAGACCAGATGGTAACGTTATAGAGGTTAATATGTCTGGATGACAGACCAGATGGTAACGTTATAGAGGTTAATATGTCTGGATGACAGACCAGATGGTAAACGTTATAGAGGTTAATATGTCTGGATGACAGACCAGATGGTAAATGTTATAGAGGTTAATATGTCTGGATGACAGACCAGATGGTAACGTTATAGAGGTTAATATGTCTGGATGACAGACGTGATGGTAACGTTATAGAGGTTAATATGTCTGGATGACAGACCAGATGGTAACGTTATAGAGGTTAATATGTCTGGATGACAGACCAGATGGTAACGTTATAGAGGTTAATATGTCTGGATGACAGACCAGGTGGTAACGTTATAGAGGTTAATATGTCTGGATGACAGACCAGATGGTAACGTTATAGAGGTTAATATGTCTGGATGACAGACCAGATGGTAAACGTTATAGAGGTTAATATGTCTGGATGACAGACCAGATGGTAACGTTATAGAGGTTAATATGTCTGGATGACAGACCAGATGGTAACGTTATAGAGGTTAATATGTCTGGATGACAGACCAGATGGTAACGTTACTGGAAGGAGAATGATAATAGATGAAAGCTAATCGTGTTTGATAATGGAGGAGGACGTTTCAGTTAGTGTAGGCCTGTGTAGCAGAATAACCTCTACAACAGACGGAGGTTAACCCCTGACCAAACACAGCTTCTACAACAGACGGAGGTTAACCCCTGACCAAACACAGCCTCTACAACAGACGGAGGTTAACCCCTGACCAAACACAGCCTCTACAACAGACGGAGGTTAACCCCTGACCAAACACAGCCTCTACAACAGACGGATGTTAACCCCTGACCAAACACAGCCTCTACAACAGAAGGAGGTAAACCCCTGACCAAAGACAGCCTCTACAACAGACGGAGGTTAACCCCTGACCAAACACAGATTTTGGGGGGACTGTGACTATGGAACACAAGCCACTTGATCATTTTTAAATGTTCTCCTACTGTAGAATGATGAAGCGTCACAGCACCTGTTTCTAATAGGGGGAAACGTAATCCCAAGGTCTCATATATATAATACCAGTTAAATCCTTAGTCAATAGTTAAACACGTGAGCAGTTCAACAGCATCCAATGCTGAGGCAGAAGTGAGTTAAACAAAGTCCAGGGATACCTGCAACACAGTCCACACAGAATCATCGCTGCAACACAGCACGTCTCCAGGAGGTGTCAGTAAGGAGGGAAGGTATCAAATTTGAGAAAAAAGAGAGGGAGAGATTGAGAGAGAGAAACAAAGACATAAAGAGATGGAGAGAGCGCAAGAGAGGGAGATAGAGAGAGCAAGGGAGGGAGCTACGTAAAGAGAGAGCAGAGAGGGAGAGAGCGAGAGAGCAGAGAGAGGTGGAGAGGCGGAGAGGCAAGAGAGGCCAGAGAGGCCAGAGAGGCCAGAGATGGAGAGAGCAGAGAGATACTGGCAGAGAGGGAACTACACAGAGATATAGAGCAGAGAGATATAGAGCAGAGGGAGAAACACAGAGAGATATAGAGCAGAGAAAGGCATAGGGAGAAAAACAGAGAGATATAGAGCAGAGAGGGAGCTACACAGAGAGAGAGTCAGAGGACCGGATCCCCATCCCCAGCTCTATGATAGATCTGTTTTTTTGACCCCATAGTATAGCCCAGGATCATCTCAGCCATTTACAGTCAATCTTACACATGATGTCCTCCACATGGAACCCTATTCCACATAGGGCTCTGGTCTAAAGTAGTGCACTACATAGGGAATAGGGCTCTGGTCTAAAGTAGTGCACTACATAGGGAATAGGGCTCTGGTCTAAAGCAGTGCACTATATAGGGAATAGGGCTCTGGTCTAAAGTAGTGCACTATTAGGGAATAGGGCTCTGGTCTAAAGTAGTGCGCTACATAGGGAATAGGGCTCTGGTCTAAAGTAGTGCACTATATAGGGAATAGGGCTCTGGTCTAAAGTAGTGCACTATATAGGGAATAGGGTGGCATTTGGGACACACACCTATTATGTTACCTTGCAGGGGCAGTGGTGCATGATGGGAGAGAGATGAGAAGTATGCCCGTAGCACTTATTTAGTGGCATCTGGCATGTCTCCTTCTGTTGGCTATATGACACTCAGCAGACAGAGAGGAAGACTGATGAGAGACCTGGCCTCATTTCAGATTAGAGATTGTTTTTGTCATCGCCGTGACATTGTCATAGTAATAGCTGATATAGCTGTAATAGTTTGTTGGAAATAATATGTTTCTGATTCGGGCAGGAAGTCGTTATGTAAGATACTGTGTGTATGACTGTAAGGGGGAGAGGGATTTTTGGACCATATATCATGGCCTTCTAATGTTTTATGTTGATGCTTTGGAGCCAAGAGCCACTCACTGTCAGGCTCTGGTCTAAAGTAGTGCACTACATAGGGAATAGGGCTCTGGTCTAAAGTAGTGCACTATGTAGGGAATAGGGCTCTGGTCTAAAGTAGTGTACTATATAGGGCTCTGGTCTAAAGTAGTGCACTATATAGGGAATAGGGCTCTGGTCTAAAGTAGTGCACTATATAGGGAATAGGGTTCTGGTCTAAAGAAGTGTATTATATAGGGAATAGGGCTCTGGTCTAAAGTAGTGCACTACATAGGGAATAGGGCTCTGTTCTAAAGTAGTGTACTATATAGGGAATAGGGCTCTGGTCTAAAGTAGTGTACTATATAGGGAATAAGGTCCTGGTCTAAAGTAGTGCACTATATAGGGAATAGGGCTCTGGTCTAAAGTAGTGTACTATATAGGGCTCTGGTCTAAAGTAGTGTACTATATAGGGAATAGGGCTCTGGTCTAAAGTAGTGTACTATATAGGGAATAGGGCTCTGGTCTAAAGTAGTGCACTATATAGGGAATAGGGTTCTGGTCTAAAGAAGTGTATTATATAGGGAATAGGGCTCTGGTCTAAAGTAGTGCACTACATAGGGAATAGGGCTCTGTTCTAAAGTAGTGTACTATATAGGGAATAGGGCTCTGGTCTAAAGTAGTGTACTATATAGGGAATAAGGTCCTGGTCTAAAGTAGTGCACTATATAGGGAATAGGGCTCTGGTCTAAAGTAGTGTACTATATAGGGCTCTGGTCTAAAGTAGTGTACTATATAGGGAATAGGGCTCTGGTCTAAAGTAGTGTACTATATAGGGAATAGGGCTCTGGTCTAAAGTAGTGCACTATATAGGGAATAGGGTTCTGGTCTAAAGAAGTGTATTATATAGGGAATAGGGCTCTGTTCTAAAGTAGTGTACTATATAGGGAATAGGGCTCTGGTCTAAAGTAGTGTACTATATAGGGAATAAGGTCCTGGTCTAAAGTAGTGCACTATATAGGGAATAGGGCTCTGGTCTTAAGTTGCCCACTCAAGAAAAAGCTTCAAACTGTAACCAGTGCCTGCCACCTGGTTCAAGTTATCAGTCAACCTACCAGGGTAGTTACAAACAGCACAGGAATGAAATCATCAACATGTATTGATCACATCTTTACTAACGCTGCAGAAATCAGCTTGAAAGCAGTATCCACATCTATAGGATGTGTAACGGTAATCCTCCTCCTCTACATCAGAAGAGGAGGAGTAGAGATCGAACCAAGGCGCAGCGTAGTGAAATGACATGATTTATTGAACACGACGGAAAAACAAACTAAACTTGCATAAACAAACAAAACAAATAAACGATGCAGACAGACCTGAACGACGAACTTACATATAACGTGAAGAACGCAATGAACAGGAACAGACTACATAAAACGAACAAACCGCAAACAGTCCCGTATGGTGCAAACATATACACAGACACAGGAGACAACCACCCACAATGAACACTGTGAAAACGCCTACCTAAATATGACTCTCAATTAGAGGAACGCCAAACACCTGCCTCTAATCAAGAGCCATACCAGGCAACCCAATAAACCAACACAGAAACAGAAAACATAGAATGCCCACCCAAACTCACGTCCTGACCAACTAACACATATAACAAACTAACAGAAATAGGTCAGGAACGTGACAGGATGTAGTGATCACAATATAGTAGCCATATCTAGGAAAACCACAGTTCCAAAGGCTGGGCCTAATATAGTGTATAAGAGGTCATACAATACATTTTGTAGTGATTCCTATGCTGATGATGTAAAGAATATTTGCTGGTCTGTGGTGTGTAATGAGGAGCAACCAGACGCTGCACTTGACACATTTATGAAATTGCTTATTCCAGTTATTAATAAGCACCCATTAAGAAAATGACTGTAAAAACGGTTAAATCCCCTGTGGATTAATGAGGAATTCCAAAATGTTATGGTTGAGAGGGATGAGGCAGAAGGAATGGCAACTAAGCCTGCACAACTAATTGTCAAACGTACTTCAAATTGAGAACTCATGTGACTTAAACTGAATAAAAATAAACTGTACTATGAAACAAAGATAAATTATATAAAGAATGAACAGCAATAAGCTTTGGAGCACCTTCAATTAAATGTCTGGCAAGAAGGTAAACTCCGCTCCATCATTCATTGAATCAGATGGCTCATTCATCACAAAACCCACAGATATTGCCAACTACTTTAATGATTTTTTTCATTGGGAAGATTAACAAATGTAGGCATGACATGCCAGCAACGAACGCCGACACTACACATCCAAGTATAACTGACCAAATTATGAAAGACAAGCAGTGTCATTTTGAATTCCTTGAAGTGAGTGTGGAAGAGGTCAAAAAAATAATATTGTCTATCAACAATAACAAGCCACCCGGGGTCTGACAATTTGGATGGAATATTACTGAGGATAATAGCAGACGATATTGCCACTCCTATTTGTCGTATCTTCAATCTCAGCCTACTGGAAAGTGTGCCCCCTCAGGCCTGGAGGGAAGAAAAAGTAATTCCCAAGAATAGTAAAGCCCCCTTTATTGGCTCAAATAGCCGACCAATTAGCCTGTTAGCAACACTTAGTAAACTTTGGGAATAAATGGTGTTTGACCAAGATACAATATTATTTTACAGTAAACAAATTGACAACAGACTTTCAGCTCGCTTATAGGGAAGGACATTCAACAAGCACAGCACTTACACAAATGACTGTAAGTAACTGAGATAAATTGATGATAAAAATATTGTGGCGGCTGTTTTGTTAGACTACAGTGCGGCTTTTGACATTCTCGATCATAGTCTGCTGCTGGAAAAACATATGAATTATCGCTTTACACCCCCTGCTATATTGTGGATAAAGAGTTACCTGTCTAACAGAACAGAGGGCTCTTTAATGGAAGCCTCTCCAACATAATCCAGTTAGAATCAGGAATTCCCCAGGGCAGCTGTCTAGGCCCATTTACTTTTTTCAACATTTACTAATGACATGCCACTGGCTCCGAGTAAAGCCAGTGTGTCTATGTATGCGGATGACTCAACACTATACACGTCAGCTACTACAGCGACTGAAATGACTGCAACACTTTGCTCAGAGAGCTGCAGATTGTTTCAGAATGGGTGGCAAGGAATAGTCCTAAATATTTCAAAAACTTAAACCATTGTATTTGGCACAAGTCAGTCACCTAACCTTAAACCTCAACAAAATCTTGCAATAACAAGTAGTAAAGAAGTTAATCTCTCCTCCACTTTGAGCCATGAGAGATTGACATGCATATTATTAATGTAAGAGCCAGCCATGCTGCCCTGTTCTGAACCAATTGCAATTTACCAAAGTCCCTCTTTGTGGCACCTGACCACACGACTGAACATTAGTCCAGGTGCGACAAAACCAGGGTCTGTAGGACCTACCTTGTTGATAGTGTTGTCAAGAAAGTAGAGCAGGGCCTTATCACGGACAGACTTCTCCACATCTTAGCTAATGTTGCATCAACATGCTTTGACCATGACATTTTACAATCCAGGGTTCGTCCAAGCAGTTTAGTCACCTCAAGTTGCTCAATTTACACATTATTTATTGTAAGAGGTGTTGACATGCTGAATGCACTGAGCTGTCTGTCTAAACTACTAGCACAGAGCTCAGACACCCGTGCATACCCCACAAGACATGCCACCAGAGGTCTGTTTAAGCCTCTACAGAGTACCTAACCCGGATCCGGGAGCACCCCCCACCCCCCCCACACTGATTAGCATCGCTAGCATAGCGTCACAATTAAATAGTAGCATCTAAATATCATTAAATCACAAGTCCAAGACACCCAATGAAAGACACAGATCTTGTGAATAAAACCACCATTTCAGATTTTTTAAATGTTTTACAGGGAAGACACAATATGTAAATCTATTAGCTAAACACGTTAGCAAAAGACACCATTTTCTTACTCCAACAGTTTCTTACTCCATCAGGTGCTATCACCAATTCGGCTAAACGAAGATATTGATAGCCACTAACCAACAAACAAATTCATAAGATGACAGTCTGATAACATATTTATGGTATAGCATAGTTTTTTTTTTTTAAATGTGCATTTTTCAGGTATAAATCACAGTTCTACATTGCAGCTGCAATCTGATATAGTGCTGATGCAGCTAGAACAGTTACAGAGACCAACGTTATATAACTAATTACTTGTCTTAAAACATTTCAGAAAAAATACACAGCGTACAGACATTGAAAGCCCAACATCTGGTGAATCCAAACAATATTTCAGATTTATTAAATGTTTTATAGCGAAAACAAAATGTAGCGCTAAATTAGCATAACCAGGCCAGCCAGAACCAGCTGGGCGCGCCCGACCAGTTCACATGCACGACAGATATATGAAATAACATCGTAAATTGGGTCTTACTATTGCTGATCTTTCATCAGAATGTTGATCAAGGTGTCCTTAGTCCTGATGAGTCGTTCAATCCATTCACAATGGCAACTTCCCCTCTTCATTTAGCCTGGGTACTGGTCGACTGGCACGGTCCCTGTCCAAAGTTAAAAAACTCAAAGAACGGAACACGGCAAAACTCCCGAAAAAATTCTAATAATCTGATTAAACTATATTGAAAAAACATACATTACGATGATATGGTCACATGTATCAAACAAACTTCGAGACGGAGATAGTTTTCATCCGTAACGTCAGCATAACAAAAGACAATTGCACCTCTAAAACGCGCGTTTCAGAAAACCGGAAGTTGTCGGTCACGCTAAAGAAATAGGTCTTATTTCACGTCAGTACAAGATAAACAAAGAATTTCTCCTCTGACAACTTCCTGACACCCAGAGGAAGACGAATGAAGTGTGTGTCGGGTCATAGGTGGCATGACCATATATAGGCAGAGCGTTGAAGCGAGCATACACATCTTGCAATCTTCTTCTGGCTCAGGGAAAGTGCTGTGAAATGACCTGTGTTTCACTCAGAGACAAAATTGGAACGGTTTTAGAAACCATAGCTTGTTTTCTATCCAATGGTATATGGTTATATGCATATAGTAACAGCAATAATTGAATAAGAGGCAGTTTAATCAGTAGAGGCAATTATGCTAATGCGAAACAGCACCCCCTGTATTCTCAAGAAGTTAATTAAACTACTAGCACACAGCTCAGACACCCATGCATACCCCACAAGACATGCCACCAGAGGTCTGTTTAAACTACTAACACACAGCTAAGACACCCGTGCATACCCCACAAGACATGCCACCAGAGGTCTGTTTAAACTACTAGCACACAGCTCAGATACCCGTCCATACCCCACAAGGCATGCCACCAGAGGTCTGTTTAAACTACTAGCACACAGCTCAGACACCCATTTATACCCCACAAGACATGTCACCAGAGGTCTGTTTAAACTACTAGCACACAGCTCAGACACCCATTCATACCCCACAAGACATGCCACCAGAGGTCTGTCTAAACTACTGGCACACAGCTAAGACACCCATTCATACCCCACAAGACATGCCACCAGAGGTCTGTCTAAACTACTGGCACACAGCTAAGACACCCATTCATACCCCACAAGACATGCCACCAGAGGTCTGTTTAAACTACTAGCACACAGCTCAGACACCCGTGCATACCCCACAAGACATGCCACCAGAGGTCTGTTTAAACTACTAGCACACAGCTAAGACACCCGTGCATACCCCACAAGACATGCCACCAGAGGTCTGTTTAAACTACTAGCACACAGCTCAGACACCCGTGCATACCCCACAAGACATGCCACCAGAGGTCTGTTTAAACTACTAGCACACAGCTAAGACACCCATGCATACCCCACAAGACATGCCACCAGAGGTCTGTTTAAACTACTAGCACACAGCTCAGACACCCATACATACCCCACAAGACATGCCACCAGAGGTCTGTTTAAACTACTAGCACACAGCTCAGACACCCATGCATACCCCACAAGGCATGCCACCAGAGGTCTGTTTAAACTACTAGCACACAGCTCAGACACCCATGCATACCCCACAAGGCATGCCACCAGAGGTCTGTTTAAACTACTAGCACACAGCTAAGACACCCGTGCATACCCCACAAGGCATGCCACCAGAGGTCTGTTTAAACTACTAGCACACAGCTAAGACACCCGTGCATACCCCACAGGACATGCCACCAGAGGTCTGTTTAAACTACTAGCACACAGCTAAGACACCCATGCATACCCCACAAGACATGCCACCAGAGGTCTGTTTAAACTACTAGCACACAGCTCAGACACCCGTGCATACCCCACAAGACATGCCACCAGAGGTCTGTTTAAACTACTAGCACACAGCTAAGACACCCATGCATACCCCACAAGACATGCCACCAGAGGTCTGTTTAAACTACTAGCACACAGCTAAGACACCCATGCATACCCCACAAGACATGCCACCAGAGGTCTCTTCACAGTCCCCAAGTCCAGAACAGACTATGGGAGGCTCACAGTACTACTTAGAGCCATGACTACATGGAACTCTATTCCACCTCAAGTAACTGATGCAAGCAGTATAATCAGATTTTTAAAAACCAGGTAAAAATACACCTTGTGGAACAGCGAGGACTGTGAAGAGACACACACAAACGCTAGCACACACACTCTACACACATGTACATTGTAATATTGTTGTATGGTGGTATTATACATTTTGTATTGTAGCTATGTAATGGTCTAATAAGGTGATGTACTGTTTTTATATTTTGTTTTACTTAAGGGCCTTAATGTGCTTGGACCCCTGGAAGAGTAGTTGCTGCCTTGGCAACAGTTAACGGGGATCCCTAATAAATACAAATACGATCTAATCAGTGTCTATATCCAAAATGGTACCAGAACCTAATGCATATCCCAATCTGCACCCTATGCCCTATACAGTGCACTACATTTGTTTATCAGGGCCTGTATAGGTAGTAAGCTATGGATACAATTTGGGATGCAGACAGAGACTCTCTGTTGGCCAGCCCACTCTCATTCACAACACAGTTCACTAATTATCCAACATGAATTAATTCACATTTTATTATCATCAGAGAGAACACAGCAGTCTCAGTGTGTGCGTTCCAAATGGCACCCTATTCCCTTTTATAGTGCACTACTTCTACGGGGCGTTCCAAATGGCACCCTATTCCCTTTTATAGTGCACTACTTCTACCGGGCTGTGGTCAAAGGAAGCGCACTAGATAGGGGATAGGGTGCCGTTTAAGATACAGGCAGTGTTGCCAGCTCTGCCCCAGAGAACGGTGTGTTACTGTTGATGTAATAGTCGAGAAGACTCCTAGAGGCCTGGATCTCACCCTCCAATCTATTTACATCACACAATAAATTATTGTCTGACTGTCGTTTAACCGGTGGCCAATTCTTTGTCAAGTTTGTCAAGTTTTCTCTCGCACATTAGTCGAGGAATTTGAGGTGTGTGCGCGTGTTTATGTGTGTTAATCCTAAACGATGAGTAGATCATTAGATCATACAGGAACAGATGCTTGGGGAGGCAGAATAAGGTCTAGTTTCTAGTGGAGGCAGAATAAGGTCTAGTTTCTAGTGGAGGCGGAATAAGGTCTAGTTTCTAGTGGAGGTCTAGTTTCTAGTGGATGCAGAATAAGGTCTAGTTTCTAGTGGATGCAGAATAAGGTCTAGTTTCTAGTGGATGCAGAATAAGGTCTAGTTTCTAGTGGAGGCGGAATAAGGTCTAGTTTCTAGAGGATGCAGAATAAGGTCTAGTTTCTAGTGGAGGCGGAATAAGGTCTAGTTTCTAGTGGAGGTCTAGTTTCTAGTGGATGCAGAATAAGGTCTAGTTTCTAGTGGATGCAGAATAAGGTCTAGTTTCTAGTGGATGCAGAATAAGGTCTAGTTTCTAGTGGAGGCGTAATAAGGTCTAGTTTCTAGTGGATGCAGAATAAGGTCTAGTTTCTAGTGGAGGCGGAATAAGGTCTAGTTTCTAGTGTGAGCAGATTTTTTGAATGTTTTTAATTTATCTTTCATGTTGTGTTGTTTATCAGCCAAAGATAATGTTGCTATACTGTACTGGTTATTAGCCAAAGATAATGTTGCTAAACTGTATTGGTTATTAGCCAAAGATAATGTTGCTATACTGTACTGGTTATTAGCCAAAGATAATGTTGCTATACTGTATTGGTTATTAGCCAAAGATAATGTTGCTATATTGTATTGGTTATTAGCCAAAGATAATGTTGCTATACTGTATTGGTTATTAGCCAAAGATAATGTTGCTATACTGTATTGGTTATTAGCCAAAGATAATGTTGCTATACTGTACTGGTTATCAGCCAAAGATAATGTTGTTATACAAGAGCTTAGCAACTCTTCCCTATTCATCACAATCAAACAGGACCGCTTGTCCTTCAGTTAATCTAAACTTCATCCCAAATGGCACCCTATTCCCTATTATAGTGCACTACTTTTGACCTGGACCCATGGGCACTATACTGTACATATAGGGAATAGGGTGCCATTTTGGACGCAGTCCTACACGAGGAAAAATCACCTGAAGAAGAGGGGGAGGAGTCTAGTCTATTTTGGGACTTTCACACTCCCCTAGCTTCTTACACGGCCTTCGTCCCAAATGGTACCCTATTCCTTACATAGTGCACTCCTTTTGACAGTAGCCATATGGGCCCTGCTCAAAAGTAGTGCACTATATTGGGAATAGGGTGCCATTGTATTCCAGTGCTCTGTTTCTATATGGAGTAGTGTAGGCCTTGTCTGTCACTCTCTCACACACACACACACACACACACACACACACACACACACACACACACACACACACACACACACACACACACACACACACACACACATACACACACACACACACACACACACACACACACACACACACACACACACACACACACACACACACACACACACACACACACACACACACACACACACACACACACACACACACACACACACACACACACACACACACATACACGCACACACACACACACACACACACACACACACACACACACACACACACACACACATACACACACACACTATAGCTCTTTCTATTGTTGGCCTTGCGTATGTGTCATTCAAACCAACAGAAAACAGTTGAAGTGCCTCTTCGTAGTGTAAACATATTGCCCCAGTGTTCTTTCATAGTGTAAACATATTGCCCCAGTGTTCCTTCATAGTGTAAACATATCCCCCCCAGTGTTCCTTCATAGTGTAAACATATCCCCCCAGTGTTCCTTCATAGTGTAAACATATCCCCCCCAGTGTTCCTTCATAGTGTAAACACATCCCCCCCAGTGTTCCTTCATAGTGTAAACATATCCCCCCCAGTGTTCCTTCATAGTGTAAACATATCCCCCCAGTGTTCCTTCATAGCGTAAACATATCCCCCCCAGTGTTCCTTTGTAGTGTAAACATATCCCCCCAGTGTTCCTTCATAGTGTAAACATATCCCCCCCAGTGTTCCTTTGTAGTATAAACATATCCCCCCAGTGTTCCTTCATAGTGTAAACATATCCCCCCAGTGTTCCTTCATAGCGTAAACATATCCCCCCCAGTGTTCCTTCATAGTGTAAACATATCCCCCCAGTGTTCCTTCATAGTGTAAACATATCCCCCCCAGTGTTCCTTCATAGTGTAAACATATCCCCCCTAGTGTTCCTTCATAGTGTAAACATATCCCCCCCAGTGTTCCTTCATAGCGTAAACATATCCCCCCCAGTGTTCCTTTGTAGTGTAAACATATCCCCCCAGTGTTCCTTCATAGTGTAAACATATCCCCCCCAGTGTTCCTTTGTAGTGTAAACATATCCCCCCAGTGTTCCTTCATAGTGTAAACATATCCCCCCAGTGTTCCTTCATAGCGTAAACATATCCCCCCCAGTGTTCCTTCATAGTGTAAACATATCCCCCCAGTGTTCCTTCATAGTGTAAACATATCCCCCCAGTGTTCCTTCATAGTGTAAACATATCCCCCCAGTGTTCCTTCATAGTGTAAACATATCCCCCCCAGTGTTCCTTCATAGTGTAAACATATCCGCCCAGCTTCTTGATGTTCCATCCCAAACACACAACCATCAATCCATCCCAAAATGACATCTCAGATTGTTTGAATTCTTCACCTGGTTTCCCCCTCCCCCCTCCTCCTCCTTCTCTTCCTCCTCCTCCTTTTCCTCCTCCTCCTCCTGTCGTAGTGCCTCTTGCTGCCGATTATTCTTAGAAAGTGATATTCTGAACAACAAGGAGTTTCATAGTGATCTCTACATGATCTTTCTTTCTCTGACAAAGACATGTGCTTTTCAGTTTCACAAGTTGTTACACTTCCTGAGTCTACAACTCGGGTTACACAATGTGCCTGGAAGTATAATCAGTGTAATTGTTTCTTCTCAATCTCAGTTCAATTGTGGTAACGACCAGGTAATTGTACCTTCTTCTTAGCCAACAATGAAGCATGTGGCAACAAAGCCTTAGGATGCATCCCGAACGGCAACCAGGTGCCCTGGTCTAAAGTAGTGCACTATGCAGGGAACAGGGCCCTGGTCTAAAGTAGTGCACTATGCAGGGAACAGGTTGCCATTTGGGATGTGTCCTTACTGAGTGGCAGGGATTGTTTCAAACAAAGGCACTCCAATTCAGAGCCTCCTCCAGCTAGCGC